>NW_012133414.1:11140-70701 GCF_000313525.1 Fibroporia radiculosa | reverse complement strand
GGGGGGGGGGTTGGGCACGATTCGTTTCGCCGACATTACGCCTCTCTGTAGCCAGTCTGTTTTCTTGCCTAACCGGTGCGCGCCGTGGTCTCCGTGCCAATGCGACCGAGGCGGATCGGGATTCAGCAGGACACGCCCACTGCACCCGAGGAGGGCTCCCATTGGTCTGCGAGCTGGAGACTCTCGGGCCCGGGTGTCCTCACCCGCACGTCTCTGCCCCCTTGGAGCGCCATGACTGATCCCTCGATCCGCGCTGGCTCTTCGCAGTGTGCCCCGGCTGATGAATACCTGAATCCCTGGTGGCGTGATGTGGGCAATGGCCCCGACGCACATTGAACCAAGGGGTGATGCTGAACTTTGCCAGATCTGTGCGAGTCATCGTTGACGTCTGATGGGATGCGTCGCCTTGGCTGCCCAGTCAGAATCCATCTGTATCAGTTCTCGCCGTGATGGATGGATCATCTCAGGTCGGTGGGTGTTCCGGATGACTCGATGCATACGGACCAGGCTGAAGTACGGTGGAGGCAGACGTTCCTTGCCCCGATATCCGCGCTGGACCACGACGAGAGAAATACAGGAGTATCCTGGGATGCCGGACATTGTCCTCTGCAGCCAATGCGTGCGCGATTAGTTAGGTACGTGGCGCAGCCCACTGACTCTGAGCCACCACGCACACCTGCTAACGACACGCGCCCCTCCCCACCGAACCCCACCCGGTCTCTGGCGATCCAGCGAGTCGAGCTTCTCACCAGCGTCGCCACGACCCCAGACTCGGGCGACGGGGGCCGCTGTAGGGCATGTTGCGCCATGTTGCGCATGTCCTCGCCCTTCGATGCACGGCTTTGCCTCATCGGTGGGGCAGTAATACCCGCGCGACGCCATTGGCCCCGGTGATCGTCGCGACTTTGGGCGGAAACGCGAGCCGGAGAAGCGGCAGCAGTTTAGGCTCGTTCGTCGCCCGCGACGCCGCGGGCCTGGGCTGTGGCTGCTCGCATATCGGTCCTTGATCGGCCCTACGATACAGTAGGATGAAGGGCGCACGGAAGCGGGCTCGCGGATGACGGCCCGCCCCCGCGCATCCGCACAGCGACCTGGATGCAGCCGTCGAATGGCGCACCGACACGGCGAAGATGCAGCTGCGCGGACCGGCCTGCGCGCGATATGCCTGCCGCGTTGCCTTCTGTGCCCCGTTTCCGCCTTTGGAGGCCGCGTTGGGAGGCCATACATTGGTTCGTGATGACCCTCTTTCCACCGTATTTCGCAACGATGGAGCCACGAGAATGGGCTACGTTTGTAGTGTAGTAAGAGAAGCTGGACAACGGGCCATTCAAGCGATAAGTACTTCCAGAGATCGACGCGAACAGTTCAATCGCACCTGACTCGTCACGACAATCTCGGAAACGGATTACTCTTCTAGAGAATAGAGATCATACGATTGTAGAGCAACATTAGCCACTGTGCATGTATCGCCTTCTTGTTGAATCGACATTCCGTCTGTCAAGCACACTAGCTCGGGATTCTCTGGTGTGCTCCCTCAGAGTTCGCTCGAGACGTGTTGTTCCTAAGCGCGAGCTCCTCTCGCGAGGTGTGAATGTCGTGTTCATGTAGGTTGTTTGATTTCTGTTTCAAATATCGAGTCGGCCGCGAACAAATTGAGTCGCAGCCACCAGCTATGATTCTGAAGACGCGTCACGGCGCGCGGTTCGGTGTCACACCCGGCCATATCGACCTCCCGCTATCGTGATGTTCACTGACACTGTATGTGTTTGGGTCTCTCGCCCTCGACCTTTACGTCGAGCACCATTCTGTGGTCATAGAGTAGACTCAGGAAAATCCTGCTGAATTTGTAGGTGGCTAGCCGGTTTAACGGATGACATTGTGATCTGATGTTCCGTCTCGCAGGTCTACTCAAGCTGGGTTTGTATCTTCAACACAACTTCCTGATTTAAAAAAATTGGGGCTGGAACATGCACAATTGTCTGACAGTTCCAGAGCTTCTGGGCATACTCTTCGAATGGATATTCCAGGATGCGGTGCAAGGTTCTGCGGCTCTTGCAGCTCTCGCGGGCACCTGCCGTCTTTTCAGCCCGGTTGCGCTCGACATTCTCTGGAGCTCACAGATAAACTTGGTGCCTCTAGTCAAGCTATTCCCCAGCGATATAGTGGACCAGGAAGCGGCATCGGATGGATATAACATTGTGGTGAGCGCAGGCGTCGTATTCGAATCGGGTTGAGTTCGGGTGACACTCTGCTAGAGTCTAAAGAGGGCCCCCGAACTCGAAGAATGGTCGAGATTTTTGCATTACGCCTCGCGGATCAAGTGTATCGGGCGACATTACCCCCAATGCCCTCCGGTAGTCGAGTTGCAGCGCGTCGACCCGCGCACGTACAGCATCCTGTGCGACTACCGTCCCTCCGGCCATTTCTTCAGCAATCTGCGCCTATTTGAGTGGAAACAGGGCGACGCGAACGCGGTCCACGAGGTCGACCACCTGCTCCTTCTCATCCATCCGAAGGTGTCCAATATGTCCATCCACCTTATGGAACCCTTGAACGATGATATTCTGGTCGCGAGGTTGGAAGCCGCGCTGGGTCAGTTCAACGACAACTGTACCTTCCTCGAGGATCTCACATTTACCTGCCCATGGACCTCGCCGCTTTCGGACATGATATCGAACATCGTTCTCCGGCACAAGCGACTCCGCAGTGTCTACCTCTACCAACATATCGATACCCTGATGCTGCGCGAGTCTATGCTCCACATTTCCGGCCTGACTTCATTAGAAAAACTCACTATCCGTGCCGACCGGTACGGCGGCATCGGATCCGCGCTGCACACGATGCTCCAGGGCTCAGACCTCACGTTCCCGTCTCTCCGTCAGCTGGTCATCTATGCGGATATCTTGACCGCAGCCAGCATGTTCATCGACGCCGTGAAGTCCCCGAAACTGCTGAGCATCTACACCGTCACGGCGTTCTCCCCCTCTGCTACCGAGATGGAAGAGTTCGGGAGGCGGCTCGGCAAGCACCCCTCGAAGGCTGTCATCGGCTCGCTCACTTTCGGGTGCGGGACGAGCATCCCCCGCGAGCACGAAGAGCCTTTTATCACGGGCGACAGTCTGCGGCCTTATCTAGCCCTTCCGTCCATCCACGAATGCAAGATCGGCGTGCGGCGCCCTATGGTGGTCGACAATGCGTTCGTGCAGGACCTGGCAAAGGCGTGGCCGCGGCTGCAAACGCTGGATCTCGGGGTTCAGTGGCGGCGGTACACGGGCGAACCGGAAGTGACCCTCAAGGGCCTCATACCGCTCGTGCGGCACTGTCCTGATTTGCAGATGCTTGGGATTGCGGTCAGCACGGACGTTTCGGAGGTCAGGGCGACCGAAGAGGAGCCGCGGCCCAGCGGAGGATACAGCAACGGGAACGTCTGGGCCTTCTCGGTGGGCACGTCGATCCTGGAGAGGGTCACGCCTGGCGACAGGATCGTGCTCGCCACGTACCTCGCGGACATTTTCCCCCGACTGCGCCTGCTTAGTACGGTCTGGTCTCGAACGGAAGTCCAGGAAAACATCGAGGAAGACGAGCTTAGCCCGGCCGAGTCAGAGCTGTGGGGGGAAGTGGGGAAGCTGGTCAAAGAGCTCGCACGCATTCGCAGGCAAGAGAATAAGTGGGTGGAGCAAGAGGCGGAGACCAAAATGATAGAGATCGCCAAGCAAAACTGAGGGCTGCTTTATCGGGCGCGTGCTTTCGTCTGCCGACTATGACTTATACCCCTTACTTTTCAGTGGCACATGTTGGAATGCCGGTGCTCCTTCGTTTCGCATTTATACTTATCGTATCTCATTCGACAATCTTGATATTCAGAGGAATGTAACAGCTGGTTCATTCATGCTAACCAGGAAAATAAATACAGCAGTGGTACAACACTGAGGGAGATGTCATAGCGAGAATATGGGCGCGAAGACCAGGCTGACGACGTATGGCTGGTTGAAGATCTATCCAACGGTACTATACTATGCGCCGCGGTTGGAGCAGACGTGTAGGCGGATGCAGGAATTGCCGTCAAGGTACTGGATGTAGGTGCCGCTTGCGTTTCGGCTGTGAGACATTAGCATAAACACCACCAATTGTGCCATGGCAAGTCGCAAGTCGGGACGACTCACATGAGAAAACCCCGCCATGCTGAACGGCCTCCGAAACGACTTCCTGGAGGACAGATGACGCGTTACTCGGCACCATGGAAAGGAAACCGATACGCGGAGGATCGACAGAGGGGTGTGTCAAGTTGCCGTAGTAGAATATCACCAGGTTCGACTTGAGAAACGGATCGCCAAGACTCCAGCTGAATAGCGCGCCGTAGCTGGGGGGATCGGTCGGCACGACGCTGCTTGCGACGCACTCTGACGCGTTTTCTGTTTGGTTCTGCGATATGAGGTCGAGGGGATCGACAGGGAACATCTCGCCGCCGATTTGGAAAGCCAGGGTATGTGAACTGGCACATGGAAGGATTGGCTTGGCGTCGGAGTTTGCTGCATAGGCCGGGGATATGGTGCTCAGGATGTTACTAACGACATCCTGGGGTCCTCGTATGATGGAATTGCCCTGAATTTTAGTGTCAATCAAAAAGGCGTCAGAGCATGGCACTTTAAAGACGCACTGTGTCTATGAGGGCGGAGGAAAAAGATGGCGATACGCCATTGCGTGGAATAGTTGAATTCGGAAGCTGCTTCCCATCTAGATACACGTTGTCAATGGGAATCTCCCAACGGCTGGAGAGAACATGTAAGCAATGTGCTCATGAGTGTGAATAAAACCTTACAGAGGGTAGACCTCGTCAGCAGCAAAAGAGGGTGGATTAAGCCCACCTTCTGCCGGTGTGTAAGGTCTTACGGGGACCCAGGTAATGGATGAGTTGTCAACTCCACTTGGAAGTTCTCCAACTGTGATTCTTCCGTTGCCGCTAGGGTCGATGGTATCCCGTTGCAAAGTGACCTACGCGCCCACTTCCAGCTATTGAAGTATTGAAGAACATTCAAGACTCACAGAAAATAGAGGTTGGTCAATTATACCATCCACTACCAGGCGAGATACGAATGGGCCATACGAGGCGATGTTGGAAACAAAGTCATCAGTGGTCGAAGGGTCATTGAACTAAATATCAAGTCAGGAATCGAACACTTAAATGAGAAATGGGTGCCCACCTGCTTCTGAATAACCTGTGTCTGGATAACACTATACATGAATATAAGACTACGACTAGACCGTTGTACTGTCACCGTCAACATACCTCTCACTGGGAAAACCTAGTCCTATGATCCCCGCACCTCCATTCGATACAGCGGAGTTGTCCGTGTTATTAACTGCGGCGAATGGTTGGTTCGCCAGACTAAGTCCGGCGAGTGTTACGGTATCCAGACCTACAGGGCCCGCAGCGTATGTTCCAGATGATGAGTCCCCATACGTCAAATTGACATCGACACCTATTGGTTGAAAGTTTGAAGGAGAATATGCCGTGGCCGTCGATTTCGAGCAGAGGGTAGTCTGACAAGCACCGGTCATTACCCACAGGTCGCTCGATCCTGTGTCTGTAGATGATAATCAGACGGGCACGTCCAACTGTCCACCAACAAGGACCTACCTAAATTGAGAGCTGTTGTCGTATTCCCAATTTGAGCCGAAACCGTGTAGACTCTAACACACGTTCACGCACAACGTTACAGTAAATGGTAGCATCGCTGACGTACATGTCAGCAAAATCGCCCAGTCCGATCGACCCAGCAAGTAGCTCCTTCACATTGCGCTGTTCCACCTTACGACGCTGCAAGGGCAGAACAAATCCCCTCCGCTGCTGACTCTGCTTTACACTTGCGGTGTCCCCGTCTCGCGAAAGCGGCACTGGTGCTGTTGAAATAAAATGGGGAAAGAAAATGAGTGCCAAAATCCCCAAGGTAGCTGTGAACATCCCAATGAATTAGGAGCAGAATAAAATGCGACCGGCGCAGGAAAAAATCAAAAGCATCGAGGAGTGTAGAGGAGTGACCCCTGGTCTCTCCGCAGTAGGAGCGAAAAAGAAGCCCGGGTGCAGGCTGCTTGTCAATGCCATGGATATTAGAATTGGTACTACGCGGTTACTACGATCACTGCTTGACCACTGCGAGGGCCGTTTGATCTGATCACCGCAGCACCAATCGGAACGCGCTCATTCAGGTAGCGCTGATGTTGCCGGCAGTCGGGCCAGTCAAGCTGCATTACTAGTACTGCCAACCCGACCAAGCCGTACAACGCTTGGCTGTTGGATCGTTAAACGATCACTACAGTATTGACTTCGAGTCCACGCATCGCTCGCGTGGCCATCTCCACGATTTGTGAATAAAATATTGCATACATACATCCTCTTCTACCGCGTTCCTCGGACTGAAGTTAGTAGTGCCATCATCGTGGTCGAACCGTCGATACTTGCATTTGCGTTGTGATTGAATGTTTCCATCATTAGTGCAAACGCCAGCAGATAACAGCTGATTTGAGTCAAACGCCACGACGTGAGTTCATTGGGATTCAAGACGACATCAAGTCCCGTAGATTCTATCCTGACTTAAGTATACTCATGACAGCTGAGGCCCCTCGGCACGGATGACTCTCGCTGGCGTGCATAGTAACAATATCGCAAGTCCATATGACAGGACAGCCTGACCATATATCAATTTGCGCTTAATTCTGAATTGTAGTGCCGCTATAATGGTACAGATACAAAGACTGGTATAGGTATAGCCAGACGACTTCGAATCTTATCGCTTGTGAGAAGATACTGAATTCACCAGCCGGCCTGTACACAGCGTAATGAATCAATATTCAAAACAAAGCGGTCTGCAAAGTCCCACAAACCTTTTCTTCCTTACCGCGCTCTACCTTCCCAGGATTCCGGGTGAGCTTACCAGCTACTTCTTCCAGTTCGCCTACGCCGTCATGTTCAGCGTCGTATATGTCGTCGTCAAGTTTCATTCCTCTCACCCTTAATCTTTTGACCGATTGATGGCTTTCCGCCACCCTGGTATCCTATATTGTCTTGGTCGTAGCCTACATCACCACCCTGAGGGCCAGTCCCGTATGCGTTGTAATCGCCCTGTTGGTCGGTGTTACCAAAGTCGGCTCCGTAACCTCCTTGTTGTCCTTGAAAGCTTTGCTCCTGAAAGCTCTGGTCTTGGACAGTTGTCTCCTGGAAGCCTTGGTCATTGAAGCCCTGATCACCCTCATTGAAGGCTGTTACAACACAATGAAACACATGAATAAGATTGTAAAATAGGACACATACGACCATCGTTAAAGTCTCGGTCGCGTCGGTCGCCGTAAGTATCCATGATGTGATGGAATAACGGTTGTGTGAGATGTGAATGGTGTGATGTGTTCGAACTCTGAGGATGTCAGCAATCCAAGCCTCCGTATTTATACCATTTGTGTAAAGAGGGTACTTCTTTTCCTCATGATGCAATGCTCCCATCGATGACAGAAAGAGGCGTGATACGTATGGGGCGATCCTGTTATGCAGCACTTCACAGACGGAGAGGTCAGAGTTCCATTCATGGACGAACTATGTCATCATCCGATTGAAAGGCACCGCGTCCAGCCTCGTCCAAGTGAATCAGCCCCGCAGTAGACCCTCGTCATAGTGGACTCCTCGAGGTAGTGCGAACTGCAAGCAACGGTAAAGTGGCGTGAGTTTGAACTCTACAATTGCCTAATTGAAAATATGGAGATCGGCTGTACTTATCACATGATTGCGCATCCCAGTGAGTTTGAACTCCTTCCAGGTCTTCATTACATGTCGGGTGTCGCGCCCCGCGCAGAACAGCGTTCCGACAAATCCAGAAGTTCAGTTGACTCAAACTATCTTTCCCATTTTTCGGAATATCTCAGTCATGTGCGCTCTCATCTCGCCGGAAAGGATGGCTCTGGACCCTTGTCCCCTTCTGTCTTCGCTCCGTGCGCGTACTGGACTTGCGAGGACAAGGAAGCATTCTTTCATGGACTATCTGTTCATTCACGATTTAGACCCGATCTCATAGCCGAAGAGGTTAAGACGAAGTCGGCGACGGATGTTTGCGTCTATCTCGATTTATTGGAGCGCGGAGCCCAAGAAGCGGCTGGAGTGAAACGGAAAGACCTACCTGCAGCAATGGAGGTGTCTAATGATTGGATTGCACTCGAGGAGCAGAAGGCTTTAGAAATTGCTTCTATTGAGCCTGAGCTAGACGAAAAGATCGTGCAAGATGCACGAGCTGAAGAGATTCGAGTTCGAAAACTCACGACTCGCGCCAAGAGAGGAGACGGTCGAATAGCGGATGAACGTGATCGAGAAGGTGAGCGGAAGAGGAAGAAGGAGCTCAATATCTGGTTGAAGGACAAGCAGGAGGAATGGGAAGTAGAAGACCTGCTCCGAGAATTGGATGTGCCTACGCTCAAAGCGATGAATGTCATCTTACGAGAGGGCAACGAAGTGTGTGCAGGTGACGGACAAGGAGAAGACGATGTTGCGATGAACACCTCTGAAAGGTTGAATTCACAAGCGGCACAGGGTGAGTCTACGGTCGGTATGAGCACTTCGTCTCCACCAGAAGATGATGTGATAGATCCACTTCTCCGTGCCCAGTCGCAACAACCATCTACTACTACTATCATTCCCGGGACCTTCACATCTGCCATCTCGGGCGAATCCTGTCTTGCTCCTGCTCCTTCTTATACGCTCCCACAACTTGTTTTCCAACCGCGGACGCCTCCATTCTCGACTACAGTTCTTCTTGCTGAAGATGCTCCAAGTGCAGACATTTCGCTGGCTCAAGGTTCGCGGCCCCTTACGCCAGCGAAAGTAGACGATGTTGTGGCATCGTCTACAGAATTACAGCTCTCCCCTGCAGCTCGGCGCAGGCTGCAAAAGAGACTACACATGCGGAAGAAAAGGGCTGCCGCAAAGGGCCTCGATGTGGACCGTACCTTGGAAAAACTAAAGCCCGGAAGACGAAGGAAAGGTGGAGTCCATCGTGTGGAAGAACGTACCATCGCATCAGTTGGCCAAAATGCCAGCCACTCGACAAGTATTGCCATAGATAAAGCCGAAGAGGAGCGCCCTGCCAAGGGGCCTGGTGACTCTGCAGAAGAGGCAGAGGTTGACAACGGGAATTCGCAGCGACATCCTCATCCATCTGGTGTCACGCTACCTTACAGACTGCACGCACAATTGCAAACGAGAGGAATAGATGCAGAGAAGTTACAAAATGAAGGTTTAAGCTTATTTAACTTGGCTTCATTAGCCAGGCTTATGCAGTATGTGGCTTCGCATTCGTGAATTTAGATCGCTGTATACCCTTGACTCATGTCAAATTGTCTACCAGGTTATACAATAGGTTGCATGACGTTCCTGCGTCGATTGCATCTCACATATCCACAGACCTAATCAGGCTTCTATATGCACACGTCGCCCATTTCACCGCGCAGCTAATGCATCGAGCGATAACCCTGAGAGAGCAGGAGCGGAGAGCCAAAATGCATACGAAGGCATGGCGTATGGGTAGAAACGGGGTATGTCAGGACCCATCTCTGCTTGTTTTGGGAGCGAGTTGTCGCTGATTCCTCTCATGTATAGGATATGGTATCGTCTACCATTCACCACGCACTGGCCATGATGTGTTCAGACGAAGTCAGTAAAAAGGCGCATTTCGAGAAGCTACTGCATAAACTTGGTTTCAATGAGGATAATGTTCAAGTGGAGCCCTCGGAGAGACAGGGTGACGAGGAAGACTATGGACAGGATCAGGTCGGTTCGGAGATACCCACATTACAAGACGATCGCAGGGTTTTTGATGATAACAACGATGATACTGACGGAGGAACTGAGGAAGAAGATAGTCTGGAATCCGACACCTCCGAACCCCTTCCTGAATTTCCTCTACACCGCACAATTTATGCCCCATCGATCCGGTTGCCATCGTATACTCAGCCAGGTGCTACAGGCCAACTACAGGCAACATTGGATGCCTCCTTCTATGCGCCTTGGCCCTCACAATCTGCTTCCTCGGAGCCTATTGCAGATGACGATATCATGTCGGATGCAACAGACACGGATGCCCTCCTGGTGGAGCTACTGGAGGAAGAGGAGCTGGATCAGCTTGATGAGACGATGAAAACATTGTATGAAAAGTCACTGTGGGCTAAGTTCCAACTCTCCCGACAAGGACAAGGTATGTCTGAAGACGACAATGGACACGCTCAGGACCCACTTTACGATGACGAGAGGTCACAGCGAAAGCGAAAGAGAGGCGCGGATGACAAGGAAGGTGGCACCGTTGCTCTTGGGCTGAGGTTCCGGAAGCCAGATCCTAATGGACCAGTGAAGAGTCAGATCTACGTCGTTGACAGCGATTAGGCACAGAGTGGATGATATTGTAGATCTTCGACTGCACCGGTGAGCTGCTATTGGTATCAATGCCTAATGGGCTTTCCGCACTGATACAGTATTTACTTGAAGATGTTACATCTTCAACTAATCTGCCTTGTTTGTCATTCAGGCTGGGAGTACATGCTATAGTAGCCTAGTAGGATATAATTCGCAATCTGTCGACCGCATCCTTAGAAGTTTCACGTTCCAAAATTTGATAGTATCCTACAATCATCATCAAATCTCTTCAATTTTTTTCTGATGTTCTCTTGGTATTTATGCTAAGTGTTTAATTCTTTGTCTCACCTTGAATTTATTTCTCAATTTCAACGCCTTGGTTTTGCGTTTTGCATCCGACGCGCGAAACGCGTGTCATGTGATCGCGTTGGATTGAATCCAGGGTCGCAAGCTCCCACGCTCACTCTGCCGCCCATTTGCCGCGCCCACCACCGCCACGAACTTGCCTGCTACCACGTACGTCCCGTCCTGAAGCCATGTTATTATAATCCTCTTAAAAACGCAGGATCTTCACAAGTCGCAACAGGGTAATCAGAATATCAGTTACGAGATCAAATTTTTTGAGCTGTGAGCAGCCTGTGGCATTCGTCGACAGCTCCAAATCCCCTGTGGCCCAAGTTCAGCCACATTGGAACACCAATCAGGGTCAAAAGCAACGAAAACTAGGCGATTCTTGCAATAAGTATACTCTATGTGCGGCCATTCCTTCTCGACCCCGCTGGAGTTTGGTCTGTCGCTGCCTCATACCCCAACCTGGTAGAAAGTGTCTCAGCGAGTGTTCTCCGCTTCCCCCTTGAACGCTGCGTACGTTTGATACTTCTGTATCGCACCGGAAGCTCCCCCAAGACTAGGAGCATCTTAGCGAGGCCTGATGCCGTCTTCAGTCTCGACATATTTCAAGGGGCCAATCGCCACATTCCAAGAGTCTAGAGAAGACTTCGCCTTCGAAAATTTGTCTCTCCACGATATCTCAGAAGCATACAATATATTCTCTGTACGAGTCAAAGGGATCGCATCTATTTTTGACGAGCGTTTTCATAGAAATGCGTTAGCTCACGTTCAGGACAATGCCGCCCTTATCACAAAGTGCTTGAGGAGGGATATTCATCGTGCATTCACTGATCCTTTTGTTGCAGTCAGCCAGGGAAACCCGGCATCGTACTTGGGCGAGTCTGTTCAACCCGCGCTCACTGAAGAGGATATAAAGTATGCGCGGGATGTGTCCGTAGTCTGCTATCAAGCGCTAGGGTTATTGGCAAGCATTGTGCAATTTCCTGTCTTTTCTGAACTGTTCTCGAGTATGTGTACTTTTAATCAACGCAACAGAGGTCTCATAACCCTATAGTGACAGACTTGATCGAGCTCGTGGATGAAGTCATGACCATCGCGCCTGCGCCTTCGCTTCCTGTCATGAGCAGCATGAAAGTGCGCTCTTTGGCTGTATGGGTATTGACAAGCATCCGACTACCAGAGCTATTGAAGCAAAGAAGTTCTCAGCTAGTTTCAGCCCTCATGTCAGTCATCGAACGCGAAGACAGCGAGATATTGGTTTCGGACAGTCTCAAGGTTAGCGTTTTGGTTATATATATATCTTGGTTCATGTCATCTGATATGTATAGGCTCTTCAAACATATCTGCACACCCATCCATCATTTTTCGTCGAGCTCGTTACTCGGATGATCCCAATAGTTTTAGAACGACTCCGTTCGTCCTCACAACTTGTTCGCAGTCACGCGGCCAATACTCTGAGCGCATTCGTATTTGCGTTATTGTCCTTGCCTCAGCCTATAGGCGAAGCCCAGCGGATCTTAGCTCAACAATCCGTATTTAGTTTCATCGAATCGACATCGAAGCGACAACTTCCATCTGCCACTTCCAGATCTACCCTCACTGATATCCTTCTGGCTGCACTTCAATCTAAGCAGACGCATGTCGCGGGCCAGGGCCACGTATGGGCACTTGTCGTGCTGGCGTCTATAATCGTCCTCTCAGACCGAGATGTTTTCACCCACGCCCCCACGTTAAGACTTGTTGGAGCATGTTTCTCGCATACCATGCATTATCTGGAGGCCGCACTCGCATTGCACATCCGCGTATGGAGATGCTTGGTGTGGGCATTTGGTCGCATGAAAACTCGGTCAGTCTTAGATCACCCCAAGGGGAACGTGTCGGAGAAGCAGAGGGACACTATAAGGCGCACCCTTCTGGTGGTTAAGGATGAGTTGAGAGGTGGCATTGGATTAGCGGTAATTTCATTGTTACAATCAAGTTCTATCCCTTGTCCAGGTCACCACGAAATGTCACAGCTTGGCTGCGACTTATCGATGCTCCTTGCAGTAGTCACCGCTATGGTCAAGAGTCGCTACAACGCGATACACGTACATGGGAGAGGAGTTATAAAGAAACTCTTGAGCTCGATCGCTGTTCATCCTACTGCTTGGGCCATGGCTGACCCCATAAATGGACTCAATAAAGTCCTTGCAATGGAGCTTTTTGATGGGACTGTACTCTGGGCCGACAAGGATAAACTTGCTACGCTCGCATCGACTGTGGATAATGTCAACGTGGACGATGTGCGCCCCCTCACCGAAGCGGAAATTATATGCCACTGGGAGGACTTGCTGGATGTCTGGATCCTCTGCGTTCGAAAAGCTGCGTCTGCATCTGGAATTTTTGCACTCGGGGTAAGCGTATTTATTTGCGTATGTATCTGATTCATTGGTAATCGAGAATAATATTTCAGGATGACCTCACGAGCATGTGGAAAAGGCTACTTTCCCCTCAAGCCCGTATCGCACGAGAACACGGACATCTAACAACACCACCTGATTTTGTCCACCGTGTGGTCGGTGTCATTGTAGATTTCCTGCATTTTAAGGGGATGGCAGAAGACGATAGTATCGAGCTTGTGCCACTTGTACTTGTAAAAGAGCTTTGGACGAGTGTTGAGAGCATACTCTCCACCTCTTGGTTACGGAATATGTCAGGAAACATTCTGACCGCCGTGCTCTCGCATCAATACAGTCTTGACCGCGAAGATGTCAAAGTTGCGTGGGGCGAGCTCTGCGCTGTTCTTGTTATCTCAAGTGGTCCTGATTTACTTCGCAAGCTCGCGGCGGAGGACGAGGATGAAAGAGAGATTGACTTAAAACGATATTTATGGTTCGCATTAGCAAGATCATGGCAGTCAGCGCTCCCGGTCGCAAGCTGGTCAGATACAATCTCACTTCTTGCAATGCCGATCGGGTATACTTCTTATTTTTATTGGGCGAAAGAAGGTTATTTATCTTCTCGTAGGTTGTGGAACGTTTCAGATGACGAAATGGAGATCTGGAGCGAACTCATCAGCTTCGGGATTCGTTGTGCTAGTGTCACATCAGTCTCCTCATCTACAATCGTGGACACAATTATTTCACGCGCTAGATATTCATTCGGGAGGTCAGCTGGCTTGACATAAGCTCTAGGGAATTTATTGACATTTTTGTAGATACCCCATTCATCCGCAAATTGTGGTTTCCCTACTCAAGCATTTGCGATTGCATACAGTGGACACTATACCGTCTCAGTTTTTTTCTTTCCTGAACAATTTTCTCAATGACATGTACCTCCTGCATGATGTACACTTGTCTCTGGAGGTCCTCCAGTTGCTCGGGGATCTACTGTCGACTTGTCCCGGCAATCTTCTTATTCCTGCGGTATCGGCGCTCTCAGATGGCGTAAGCACCTGGATACGCGATGAAGCACACCTTATGCCTGACGAAGAGTTGAATTATAACGTGGTGCGTACCGGCGACCCAAGTAGTACATGAGCTAATCTGTTTGCTATCGATAGATTATACCCCTCTACTGTGATACCCTGAACCATCTAAGAAATTGTACATTTACTCGTGAGGCGCTTGAGGACTTGTCCCTATTCTTTCATTCTGCGTTCCATCGTATCCCTGCCCCTGCACGTGGACCAATCGCATTAAGAGACTTCTGGGAATCTATCCGTTCGTATTTGGGACCTCTGATCTACTGCTTGCCCGAAAACATCAAGAATATCTTGAAGCCCTGTTATACGTATCTCGGGGGAACAGCGCCGTCTGAAATTTCGGCAGACTCACAGCTCGAATTTCAATCTCAGTCTCAGGTAGAGGTCAGATATATGTAGCTGTGGATGACCGATCTTGACGATAATGTACCCCCAGGATTTTGTGCCAGAGACCCCTTTGTCCCAGCAAGGGCTGAATCGCCCGCCCTGTCCCCTAGCTGGACGACTAGACGAAAATTCTATGGTCGAGCCAAGTATTCACACCCGCGAGGGATCAAGCACTTCAAGACCTGTGAGTGCGGCAACGTATCAGAGTCTTGAAGTGCCCTGTGTTCTTCCAGAATTGACAAATCAAAGGTACATGAACGAAACAGTTCGGAATATTGTTGCACATGGCAGGAGGGAATCAAGTTCCCCGAGCGCCCAAGTGGACCACACCCATCCGCGCTCATCTTCTCCAGCTTATTTGTCGAGCTCGCCGACAACTGATAAAACAGGATTGAGCAAAGGCAGGATGAGACAAGAGCCTCAGAGACTGCAAACCGAAGAATCAATCACGCCGAAGTCTCCAAAGCGGAAGCGATCAAGGTTGGAATTTCAATCTTCCAGCCAAGGAGACAGGATGGACGTTGGTCAATGCAGTGACGTCATGGTCCGACCGTATAGGGATCCATCAAGGGAGACCGGATCATCATCCTCTTCTATCCCCAAGATCCGTAGACTAGAGGGATCCCGGAGCGTATCTGAGCCACGGAGCTTGCGATGGCGACTCGATTGTGTCGAAGTTCCGACGTATGCACAAATTACGCGAAGACGAGCAAAGTCAAGGTTCCCTCGTACTAGTCTTCGGAAACCTACGATGTCTATGAGTCCTGAGGTGCCAATCCTGACTAAAGCATCCCTCCCGTCGGTTTCAAGGGCGCTCACGCCGTCATCGGACGACTATGCTACTTGGGAAATGGGTGTTGACTTAGACGAGGTCAAGCGTGGGATGATCTTAGCGTCAGGTAAGGTGACTGTACGCGCGTAGTCGCATTGTATGGTTAACAGTTTCTTCACAAGATGACAACGATATCCTCCATGATGAACCGTCAAACTCTCAATTAGCAGAGCGAGAGCTTTTCACACCCACTACACAGCGCTACGCGAAGATGCCAGGTCGGTTCGCTCTGGATCTTCTTCCCTTCTACATCTTACAGTGTAGTGTTGCAGAATTCGAAGAAGCCGTACCCTCTAGCCAAGACGACGAGGCTTCCACCCAGCCGGCTGAAGATAACTCGGCACCTGGGCGGGCGCACAGTGCACCCGCGTGTACCCTCTCGGGACGGCCGCAATCTCCAACCGCCACCCCCTTGCGCCGAGTACATACGACATCCAACGCGCTTGGCGCTCTGCACAAAGCGTATGAGGACATGAAAGTCGCCGGCTCGCAGATGTCATTGGAAGAGGTACTCGCTGCTACAAAGCTGGTGCACGATATGGATGGATTCCTCAAACAGCGGCTGATGCAACACTTCAACGAAGGTCAAGGAAGCGGTTCACGATAATCCATAATTGAAATATTTCATGTGTTTCGTGTGTGTTGCAGGATAATGCGGTCGACGCATAACTTTTATTCTTATCTTTATGAATGTTTAGTACGGTGACGCGTGGGTTCATATTCTCATCTCTGGTTGTACAAGGTTGCGCTGCATACGTGACGATCCGCGTGTTCGATTCTCTCAAAACACGTGGAGGTTATCGTCGCAAGGCCTGACAACCAAACTCGACGTTCCCTTCTCGCGTGAAGGTGACAATGTGGTCTGTCAATGAAAGATTTTGCTGAGACATCTCACCCACTGGGAGGTATGGTGTGAGCACCTACCGCCCAAGCTGCGACTTGCAAAGCCTGCTTCACAGTAGCAGCTGGAAATGAGAGTTCAAATCATATCAGCTCACTGGCCTGTAGTCTGTAAGAGTCAAAGAGACTACGACAGACTCACAAATAATATATCCATTTCCTCTTGAACACGTCAATCTCCTCCCGCGCGTTTTTCGCGTTGTTTCCCATGACATCCGGATATTCTTTCTTTAGTTCTAATGGCACAACGATCAGCAGGTCCCAACTTAAATCCATTGGTATGATGTTCAGGGAAAGGATAAGTATCATTGCATGTTTGGTCTTACCTGGCACGATGACATCCTCAAAACGTCCCTCAAAGCGCTTTCGCCATTCCCTCAGTGTACGAGCATAATGAGGGCCGATGTTTTCTACGCTGTCCACAACGAGCCGCCCCTGTGTTCCACGCTCCAAGCTGGACAGCAGGAGGGTCAGCGTGGGCATACACCCACCTGGGAAAACTGGCCAGGAGCACGATGGGTTCAAAATTCCGGAGATGGGAAGACGGGAGGAATAAACGATCAGCTCGTGGAAAATTCAAACGTTTGAAAAACGTACTCTGTCACGCAAACAAATGATTTTAGGCAAGATCAGATTTTCACAGACGATACATATTGACTGGTAAGAGACCGCACCCATTTTCGAATGAAGTCCTCATCCTTCACGTATGCATCGAACCCTAGGGTGGATGAGTGCCAAAACGCAATGCGATGTGCTAGATGTCGAGAGCAAGGTATTACTACTTACGCGCTTCCGGGATCGTGATACCCTGTATGCAGCCAACACCCGTCTGTTCATTCAGTGCCCAGTCGATTTGGGTCCAATACGTCTGCGTCCCCGGAATACGGTAGAAACGCATTAGACGCGACACTTCAGACAGTGAGCGCACTCACCTCCAGGAAGTCTATTCCTACAGCCTCTACCATCTCCACGCTTACCATCCGATCGAATGCACCCGCCCACTCTGCCGGCATGTTTCTATAGTCCATGATATGAACGCGCACCCTCGCATCTTTACACTCGCACGACAGTGCTGCCGTATTTCTCGTGTCAGTTGCGTTCTTCCCTCTCGTCGCTTCATTGCATTTCTCGCATCTAAACACACCCAGCCCTTCGGCTTCTACTCTTTTCCGCGCGACTGCAGCCTGCGCCTCGGATAGTGTGAGCGTGTCGATAGTCGTACCGGAAATATTGTTTACAATCCAGATTGCCAGTGCGCCCCATCCGGTACCAATTTCTAGAACCTGAACGAGAGCGAAAAAGCATTAAGATGCGGATAGCAGTACCGGTCCAAAAAGCAACGCACTCGATGTCCTTCTCTAATATCAGCTTTCTGCACGATAGTCTTGATTTTCCGTATCTGCGCCTCATGCAGTTCCTGATCATCCTCAACGCTGCTTAGCTGAGTGTCCTTAACCGGAGTTTGGCGTGCGCTTATGTCGGCCCCGTCGCTTTCCGAGCCATCACACATGCTCTGGTCAAATTCCAGCCCATCATTTTCCATAGACTGATCCTCCACGACAATCTGTATGTTATCGATGTTGTGTCCTTCCAGGTCGCCATCCAACTCGGAGAAGATGGCGCACGAGTAAGTCATGTCGCGTGAGAGGAAGGCTATGATACACGAACGAGATCGTTAGTGTAAATGTTCACTGACTAGTATCGCCACATGGAAGTACAGAGAAATTTGGACAAGAAGCTTACTGCTCACCAGCAAAGACACCGTTTCCGAGGTCGTAGTGTGCGCTGGCATTATAGCGAGCACGAACAAGTGAGTTGGAAAGAGGGAGGAGAGGGTGACGGCAAAGTCGTGCAAGATATGAGTCGATTGCAGTCATGCATGAGCGGTTTGCGAGGAGGACCTGATAAAGTATCAGAAATAACACCGACGGGGAATGGGGATAAAAGAGAGAAGGATATGTATGCGTGTCGTATTATTTCGAGGATACAAATGTCCAGAATAGGCGCGAACAGGCGTATACTCCTCATTCATAGTGAACATGAAACAATGATCCCTGCAGGAAAAGGCAAGCTATACACACCGCAAAAAGATCAATAAGGTCTTCGCACTTGACTTCGCCGTACATGTAAGCTTCTGCAAAGCCGAGATCTCCAGACGTAGCAACACGGAGCCAGAAGGCAGGGTTGACCACATCGAGCTGCGCGATGAGTAGCTGTGAATATGCGTCAGGCGCGCGGCAGTCCCAGGTGTAAATGAGTTCGGGTGTTTTTATGATGAGACATCCATCAGAGATATTATTGAGGGCGCTGCGTACAGTAGGCTAGATTTGAGCATGTCGAAGAAAGGTTGGAAAGGATAGATAGATACCTGATAACGGCGTGCTTTGAGATACGGCAGACAGGACCAAGAACGAAATCGGCTGCGGGGTTGAGTAGGGTTCTGTGGACAACATCCAAAGCGGCACAGACGAAGGAAACCATTGAGGATGATGTAGTTGAACTGAGAGGACGCGGACGGGTGAAATTTGACCCGAGTTTGTTGAATTTATCCGGATATCGACCTCAGCTTCCAGGACCACATCTCACTGGCGTCCATCATGATTATTGGCGTCAACGACATTGTATACGCCTTTTCCTGTATTAGACGGGCGAGGCACACGAGACTGGAGACAGAATGCTCTGATTGGGACGCGGGAATACTTTGTTCGGAATACTCATCTCACTTCAACGTCAATGTCATGACCATTCTTCTCTCACCGGGTCCCAAACACATCGAACAGGGAAATTACGGGCAAAACTAGACAAATGCCGGCGCCACGCCGTTGGGTGCAAATTTGAGCATGAAGAAACGTGCGTGATTTGTGGCTTATAAGAGGAGGGTCACAATAAGGCAGTAGATAAATAAACTTGGAATAACGAGGGGACCGAGTGCACGCGCGTTGTCCGTCACCTTCTCGACCCGATCTACGAGACCTGCCTGAAACGGCAGTCTAAGTTCAGGCGCCGGCACGATCCAAACCACGACGTCCAGTGGATATTCTCGTCCCGCCAACGTGATCCACGTATTCCCTCTCAGTCACGTCTATCAGTGTAAGCTTCCGGTGCGGCGAGATGTTGAAGTAGCTGTGACAGAATCTTGAGAGCCTTAGGCAGCGAAAAGTTGGCGCATTATCCTCACTGGTATATTACACCGAATCATGTCGTTCTCGGATGGTGACCGTCATACTATGGGCAGCCGATGCGGCAAAATTCCGTTTTGTTGCGACCCGGTGTTGTGACTCCACACAAGTACTGCAAATGCTGCTCGTGGCGCCAACCCGCCGACTCCGCACGGGTGGCGTTTCTTAGGCAAGTGAAGTGTTTTGGCCCCTCTCCACGGCGGTAGTCATTCCAAATGCGCAATGTCTCTCACCGATGCGGAAATGGACCGACTTCTGGCCATTGATGACGTCGAGACAAGATTTCTTGGAAAGCTCTCCCGAGTGGCACCAAGTGTGTAGCAATTGCCTGTGAGGGAGGTTTCGCCATCGGCCCCATGATGGGCTCCCCCTGTCTCCAACTCGTCACTGATGAGGAGCCATTGCATCACCACCCTCCGCAATTGGCACACGCACATTTGCAGCGGCAGTAAACCGTATAAGAACCAGGGTGCTCTCGTGCTCGGTGCCCAGAATCTTGAACTACTTTCATACATCGCAACTCTCACTAAATTGCAACTTCATCACCTCTCGAATATTTTACACCATGACTTCTTACGGTAACCCATCGCAAGGCCGTACGTCGCTCGGTTCCGTAATTCTCTTTGCATCGAAAAGTGACCCTATATTTTAGGGGGCGGCGATCGCGACTGGCAAGGCCGCGACTTCAGCGACCCGGCATCCCAGGGTCAGGGTTACGGTCAGACCCAGGGAGCCGGCCGTGACTGGCAAGGCGAGGACAACAGCGATCAACGTTTCCGCGACCAGGACCAGGGCTTGAGCGGCCAAGGGTTCCAAGACCGGCAGAGCGGTGCTGGTGGCTGGCAAGGCGATCAGAGCCAGGGGCAACAGTGGACTGCCGGCAGCGGTGAGAACTACGGTTCTACTGGCTATCAAGGCGACACTACCGACTCCAGTACGTATGGTACTGGAGGAGACTATGCTCGCAGCGGTGCCGGTGCTCGGGGCGGTCAAGGCCTGGGTGACGACGATTACAACCAGGGTACTGCTGGCTACAATCAGGGCACTACCGGCTCGGCTGGAAACCAAGGTAGCGGAAAGCCATCGCTTGGTCAGAAGCTCAAGGGTGAGCATAAATCAATACGATATGTTAGCGATATTCTAAGAGTATCGGCCGCGTCACAAAGGCGATTTCCAAGAGATGACTGGAAAAGTTACTGGCAACCAGGCCAAGAAAGACCGCGGCCAGCAGGAAAAGGTGAATAATTGTCGAACCTATTACATTTTGAAGTATTCTTATAATGTATCTCAGTCCGGCTGGTAAATTCCCGGGTTGCTCGTGAATTGCGCGCGCACCGGTTCGCATGGTATAATAGTGTATGATCTTGAAGCGATGGTAATGTGAAGCAGACGAAGACGAAATGT
The DNA here is from genome assembly GCF_000313525.1 of Fibroporia radiculosa. NCBI lineage: Eukaryota > Fungi > Basidiomycota > Agaricomycetes > Polyporales > Fibroporiaceae > Fibroporia > Fibroporia radiculosa. Next base: position 49,801 of record NW_012133414.1, on the reverse strand, counting down.
CATTATTGTACCATTAATACAACTTTGAGTTTGACTGCTCCATTGGAATCACTTTGCCCTTGCAAATACATGGAATTAGGACTTGACATCTTTGGCTTCTACAGTCAGCATGGATGGAGATTGTCGCACTGTCTGGGCTATATACGCTTTTTGTCTCGCAATCGGGCAAGGGTGGTTACTCAGCCGTGCGCTACCGATAAAGGTACAGATAAAACATTGAAGATGATAAATATGTAACAAAATTTCACTTCGCATATTTCCATCAGCTTGTATGCGCCTTTTGACGTACTGCGCATAACTGGGCAGTTGTACTGCGGAGTACGATGAAGGTTACATCGATTGCCCAATCATCATTTCCACCGCGAAAACCCTCCGTGTGAACAGCACATAATCATACAAATCAACGATATTACAACTAGTGCAATAAATTCACAACAAGCTCAAGGACTTCCTGTACGCTCTTCCGATAATTCTGTACATCTTTCGCTACAGACTGCCACGTCGCTCCATGATGTGGCTCTACGGCAATACACTTCTTGACGACGTCCTCCTGCTGCTCCTAGAAAACAGTGTTCCATCAGCAATGCGGCTCCAATGAATCATAGCCGAGAAGCTGAAGCAACTTACCAAGTTTCCATGCTGCCGCTCGAATTTAAGCCACCAGCCCCAGTTGTCGCCCAAGTCCGGGTTCGCAGCGATAGACCGATCAAACCACTGCCGCGCCTTCTCGATCTTGCGCTCGGCCCAGAACAGCCGTGCGACAGTACACAGCACAAGTGGATCGTCCGCCGCTTTCCGCAGTGCATCTGCTGAGCGCGACTTCCTGGTCGGTCGCGACTCCGCCCATATAGTCATCGACCACAATAGGCCGGATGTTTGGCATTCTTGCAGGCCTAGTAGTTGATCAATGATATGAAAGGATAGGAACATACAGACGCGAAAGCGTACCTCGCGCAAGCACCGTCTTCGCCTGAGTAGCGCCACCGCTGCGCTCCTCGACGCCAACCGCTTCAGCCCACAGGACATCGCTCCCCGGATTCGCAAGCCGCGCCTTATCCAGAAGCGCCCGGGCCTTGATGCTCCTACCGTCTGCCTCCTCAAGCCTACTGGCAAGAATCCACAACGTGGCCTCTTTCGGGGACGCCTTGATGCCAGCCGCGAAAGACGCACGAGCAGCGGGATAATCTTTCCTGTCTTGGTGAATTTGGCCCTGTATCATGTACAGCTTAGCAAACTTGGGATATTTCTTGATGGCAGTCGCAAGAGTCTCGAGCGCCGAGTCGAGCTGGTCCTGTTGCCGTTCAAAAACGGCGGACTTCATCCAAATCTAGAGCATGTGTTAGTCCTGATAAGTGAGAGACGTGCAGAGGAACGTACCCTTTGAGTGTCAGCGACTGTTCGCGCACGGACTAATAGCTCACGCGCGACACCCAACTCGCCGTTCTCTGCCTCGATCTTGACGGCAGCAAGCCAGATTTGTTCACTCTCCGGATTCGCGATGAACGCTCGCTCAAGTACTTCACGAGCGGCAGGAACATCGCCAGCAAGCCATTTTTCTTTTGCCCACATTAGCCACAAAACTTCCGCTTGTGGACAGTGATGCACAGCACGCTCGAGAATAGCGTCGAGGGATTCCCTTAGATTATACGTGAGAAAATCGGAGAGGAAGACGGCTTGAAGACGTACCTGGTGCCGTGCGCCTTTTCCAAATCGGCAGCCTTCCTCCATATTGCCCGCTTATCTGGGAAGACTTTAAGGGCATATGCTAGTATAGCTCTGGCGGTCCCGATATGTCCCCTAACTTCAGCACTCTCAGCATCGCCCATCCAGGTGTCCAGCCTATCCTCCTCCTCGATATCCATCGCCACCGTCGCTTTAATGATAGCTTCGCATGTCCTAGGGGAACCCTCGCTCTCGCAGCGCTCGGCCTCTTTGAGCCACTGCTCACGAGTAAGAAGCACTTGGTGATGACGAAGTTGGCGAACACCGGCCTCGATAGTCTTATCCACTACATCTAGCTCCTTGGTACGCTGCTCCTCATTCTTTCCAGGTACATATGCCTCCTGTTCAAGCAACCTACCTGCCGCAATCCAAATCTCGTGACTAGTAGGCACCGCCTTGCGAGCTTTGTTAAGGACTGCTTTGGCTTTATCTGGTGTCTCGAGTCGTGCAAGAGCAAGCCAAAGTTCAACGGAAAGAGGGATGACCTCCACTGCGCGTGAAAGGAGAATACGTGCATCGACGGGATTTGACTCGAGATTGACTGTTTCTTTCCATAAGCGTACTGAATTTGGAATGTGCTCAAGAGCTGCAGCAAGGTTAGCCTCTTGCTACCTGCTGCAAACGGGAGACGCACATTTTCGGAGGACCCGCTTCTTTGCTTTGTTATCATGCTCCAGATCGGCGGCAGCGAGCCAGATCTTGACACTCTGGCCAACATGCTGCACAGCATTCGCCAAAATTACCTTGGCATCATCGTTATTCTATAGATTGGCCTGTTTAAGCACAAAGAACGATCAGCCTGATGCGACGTGGAAACCCACATGTAATCGAGCCGCCTCCAACCAAACGTCATCGCTCTTCGGACATTGCTCGCAGCCTGCTTTGATGAGCTTGCGAGCCGCTACCATTCTACCCGCATGCTCTTCGAGGCACGCAGCAGCTATCCACCCTGGTGCATGCTTCGGATTTGACTTGACAAGCGAGTCAAAAAGCATTCGTGCCCGCTTGATGTCGCCAATTTCCGCATCAGTCTTCAAGACAACGCTGTCTAGTGATGTCAGATAACCCTTAGGGTCAATTGATGTGGATAGTCCGGAAGTGGTGGACGTCCCAGAAACCTGCATGAACATTAGACGATGAGTCAGTATATCAAACAAGCGCCATACCTGATCCAGCTTCAGAGATAGAATCTTATCACGGGCCTGACCCATTTCGACGAAGTTGGTGAGAGTACCACTATCAGCGGGTGTCTCGAAGCCATTGGTCTACATCACAGGGCAAATGAGCTGACTTCATAAGTGGTAAGAGCAGAATTACGTACCGCTTGTTGTCTCGCGTCTAACGAGTTTTCATATTCGGTCTTAGACCTATCTCCGACCATGACGCTGTCGGGCACAACGAATGACCTCTCGTCCCTTTTACGCTTTTTGCGCGTGAGATTGCCCACCTCTGGAATGTTCTCCCATTCTTCATCGGTGACCACGGCAAGTCCACGCTTCAGATCCGCGAATTGCTGCTGGATCTTTGGGCGTTCAGCACGGTGCTTTGCTAGCTCCTCGTTCTCGAGTGCCTCCCTAATAATACGAGAAGGATAATGAAATTATTAAGAATACTTGGCGAATACAATACTGACCGAAAGGGACGAACCTGCGCGCCCTCCTCCGTGCATCCATATTCATATCAACCTGCTCGTAAATTTTGTCCGCCTCTTCATCATCGGCCTCATATGTCGTACCAGCAAAGAGACCATATTCATTGTCTGGGTCCTGGAACTGATCAGGATCGACTTCAGCCTCCTCGCCTCTTCGCGCCTGAGCCTCTCTGCACAGGATGTCAAACAATGTAATATAGAACTGCACAGGCACTCACGCAACTATCTCCGCAGATGGACCCTCTCGGGCTGGACCAATATCAGATCGGGTTGTAAAACCCGAAGCACTAGGAGGGATATGAGTAGATGCAAAACGTAGAATAGTAAGTCAACATGCCCTCGACCTAAACCGGCGACATAGGAAGCCGGTGCGGGCATAGACAGAAAGGCAAGCTTGTTTGCCTTATTTGCCGCCATCTTGTATGAGTAAAATGGTGAAGTATACCCTCCAAGTTGAGTTCAAGGTGTTCACCCCGTTCAATGATAGCTAGGACGGGTCCGACGGGAGACGGCACTCATGGACGAGCGTCTCTGACATTAGTGATGGCTGTTTGTATTGTGGCGGCCAAACGTCATCGCTAAAGCTAGACAATTCTTGGGCTGTTCTGTTCTGCGTGGATTCTGCTGTCTTTCTTCATCCCAGTGCGATACAGAGTGCTTTTTTTTTTGAGCTAATGTTCTGGCCATGTCAAACTTTGTCATTCACGTAACTCGTGACTTGGCTTTGAAGATTGCTCCGCCAAACACGCCTCCAAGTTCTCCAGGATATTCTCAAAGGACAGGTGCCGACTTGGAGTCATTGCGGTCTCTTCTGCTAAGCATAAGCCGCCCTGTGCCCTTCGAACATACTGGCGAATGTTTGAGGTCTGTCCAACGTCTTGAATCGAATAGAGATTCGTTCACTGGACCTGATGACGAAGAGACTACACTACGGAGAGCTATTGTTGGACATTTGACTGTAAATATCTACAGAGGTGCACTAGATGCATTTTTGAAGGAAGCAAGGCAAATTGAAGACGAAATAGAGTGGTGGAATGATGTCGAGTGCTCCAGTAGCAATGTCATCCACTATTTCATACAAAGTAAGCACAATCCAAAATATTGACTGCAATTGTGTGCAGCGCATACATTCATTAGATAGGCGAATCAATTCATCATTGTGGGATCGCCCGACTAGACACGCTTTTTATTGGTAGGAGACATTGAGCGACTATGACTAATGTTTTGTGTTCACAGCACTCCCATTGCGCCTGGCGAGTTTAGGGGATACTATTCTGGCAAAGTTCCGGAGGCATAACCTCCCTCTCCGCCCTTCCATATTCACTCCGTCTTCCCTGCGTCAATTGTTTCCGTCCACGAGTGTCCTTCGCCCGAGTTCGCTTACGGTTGCTCTTTTCCCCTACCTGCGCTCTCAGCCATATAGTATAGCTCTCTTGACAGGTCGATTTCCATCAGTCTCTGCGTTTGCTGATTCGCCACGCCAGAGCGTCGTGTCCGCACTGCATGCAGTTTACTTCACTTTTGTCAACCTTGCGCATGGTCTTGTCAGGATTGTGTCTTTGCCGCTGGAACTCACTAGAGGAGAATGCAATTACAAGCGAGATCAACTGAAGAAAATGCGCGATGAGCGTGCGGAGACTCTTGGCCTATTAGCTGAAATGCGCGACTCGCTCGCTTCTACACTCGAAGACCTGTCAAACGAGGCGGGAATGGAGAAGCTGAAGGTTTTTGCATACTCGTTGTACCGTGTCATTCAGGGAAAGCACCCTTTTCCCATCGATAACCTGGAGAATTTGAGCACTGTCACATTTTTGCAGTTCGTGGCGGAAGAACTACATCCCTCAGATATATCCATGCGCACACCTGAAATAGCGACGCGTAACCTCGCCCGTCCCTCCCGTTTTACCCTACTCTGGCCACGGCTCCTCTTGCTCCCGCCACTAATGCTGTATGCTCTGCGATGTGTGTACGCATCAAGGTGGTCGCTGCACGAAGTGGCCGTTGAGGCATGGCAAACGGCACGAGGATTTTGGGAAGGCTGGCTCCTAGAACCGCTCAGGGAAGTTGTGAAGACTGTTCGCACTGGGGGAGACGATACGGTTATCGTCAATCAGCAGAGTTTACGGGCAGATTTGGATGTAAGGGTTCTGCCTCAAATGAGACCACGACTGACTGAAGATTCGCTAGTCCCTCGAAAGGATGGCCCTCGCACTTGCGCAGGAGAAGCTGAATTACAATGCGACCCAAATAGAGGCACTATCACGTCAAATCCAGCTTGGTGATCTGACACCAGTTATGCAAATATATGAGGAGGACATCAAGAACCCGCTCAAATCAGCTGTCGGCGGAACCTTATTGAGAACATTGTTTATACAAGTACAAAAGGCTAAGGTCAGTGGCAGTAGTATGCTGATAACAGAGCTTCAGTCTCCTACACTTCCGGCGATTTTCAGGTGGACATCGACCAAGCATTAGCAGGCATCGACAAATTGCTCAAATCCCAAGAGCTGACGTTTGCTTTTGTGGGTGTCGCCCCTGCCATAGCCATCGTGTACGTCCTCGGCGGCTACGTCAGGGCTATTTGGGCAGGCGGAAGAGGAAGAGGAAGGTATGGTGGCTCGCGTCGAAAAGCGAGCGTGTGGCTCAAGATGCGGTATGTATGATGTCGTTTCATTCCTCTAAACGGACTCGACCGTTGCTGACGTTTTCACCTTGCGCATACTTCAGACGCATCGAACGGCTGTTGATCGCGCAGCCCAAGTCAGATCACGACCACCGACACCCAGGCGCCCCACTCGCACAGCCTGCGCCGTCAATCCCGCCATTAACCGCAGGTCTCCTGCTGCTATCCGTGAGCCACCTGCGTACCTACGCCGAAAGGTATCTACCGGCAAATACACGTCTGAGGGAAGGATTTTTGGAAGATGTAGTGGATCTCGAAGATCCGGCCCTGGGACGGGCAGAGAAGCTGCGCGTGCTGGACCGGATGTGGCGGTCCTGGGGCGAGGTGCTTGAGTGGAATAAGGCGGCCAATATTGGCAGGTGAAGGGGTGCTGTGTGAGGTTTTCCATTCAGTAGTGGGCGCTACCGAGACTTTGCCGCCCGCTGTGTCGATTGCTCTATTTGTCGGGGCTGTTCACGCGTTCCAGGATTCAGTCTTATCGGCCAAATACATATACTCCGTGGAGAGTTGAATAAGACAGACGGTCGCGCCAAGATAACAAGCTTAAAGCTGAAGAGTCGCTATGACTTACGAGCGCCATAGACGCGTCTGTGGCGTGGGAATATGGTTCCAGCTCATCTCCGAGGCCGGGCACCGGGACCGCTCTGGCTTACCAACCTCGATAAGTGCGGCTCTCATGGGGATCTTGTCTTTTATGGGCTGTTGAGACTTGCTATCAGCCTGCGCTCAGTGCGCTGCCTCTCAGCGCCCCCCAATCCTGTTATACGGAGGCTCTGCTGCATTGGCCCTGACATTGGTGGCGACCGCGCACTCACTGCGACTCGACCCAGCAAGGCGACGTCGGCTTCGGGTGGGGGCGATGTGCATTTGTCAGACTCGTCTACCATCCGCGTCCTCTTCCCGCAGCACTCGTAAGCCCGGCATCCAAAAGCACTGGGAGGATATTACACTTACAGAGGACTCTGCCCCAACTCTGCCTTGAACTTCTCCTCTCCGCCTTTCCTGGTTCCTCAGCACTCCGTTCCTGATGCTATAAGAGACCGCTCCCCGTCCGATAAGACCTCTCTTCTACCATACCTCGTGTTCAGACCATACCCTCATATTTTCCAGTCGTCCCCGCCTAGTCTCAGCTCCCCCGCATTTCCCACATTTCCCCACGAACATGAGTTCTCAAGCCTCAGCTCCCTCGCACGCCACGCTCCCAATCGCGATCTCGCATCCGATTGTGCGCGAGGCGTCCTCTGGCTATTTCGGCTGGCCCAGCGGATCGCCGTCGTCCTGTAATGCCTCTTCGCCAAACCCTCCAGGACTTTCTTCTCCTTCGTCGTCTATCGACTCCGATTGCCCTCTCTCTCCACTAGAGACCGACTCGCCATCTGATCGTCCTGTACTCACCTGGAGCACTGCCGCATATGAAGCCGCTGCAGGAATTCATTACGTTCTAGAGCCCTTCCCTCCAGTTGGCTCAACAGTGATTGGGCCCCCGTATAGAAATGAGCCTTTGAGAGTAGACGCGGACGCGCAGATTCTGGTCCTGGAAGAAGTGGGAGAGCATGCGCTGCGTGTACGTGTCGTAGAGACTGGCGAGATAGGACTATTACCCGCTTGGGATATAGAGGGCGCGTTGGAACGCTTGGCGAGGCTGAATATGGAGTTTAACGAAGCGGTGAGTGATCGACTGATTAGTCGTCTAGTTGAAGGATAGTGTCCTCATTGCTCCGGTTACGTTAGGCGACATGCCCTGCCGAAAGGAAGAACCTAGAGAGAGGTCGGCAGACATACATGTCTGGTGTATCGTCATCGCTTGCCCATAGCCACGATCGCTGCATTTCGTTTTCCGAGCGGCTCACATATCAGATTCATGAAGACAGTGAAGACGATGACCACGAGTCTGTGAATGTCTTTGAAATAAAGAAATCTTCTGCTCTCGTTACCTCAAAACGCAAGGCCAAGTCGGTCGGATTTGCATCTACCGAGCGGGGGAAAGTGTTCAGATATCCCTCAGAAGCGCTCATTCACGCATACTACGGTGAACCTGATGAAAATGAACAGCCGCAAGAGAGGGACGCAGAGTGGTGGTGGGCAGGCTGGGAGTCGGAAGACGAGATAGATGATTGAGTGCGGGAGCGCTCACCCAAGTGTCGTTTTGCCTTCGGTTTTTGTTTAGCCTCGTTGTCCCTCCATTACTCAATACCCTGGTACCTAACGGACTGATTCAGCCTATCCTCCCTATGTGGTGCCTATGTGATCTCAAAAATTGCGGACTCGAGCTTGTTTGATTTTATCAGGTTTCAGTGCGATTTTCATTCCCGGTTTAGTTTCTTTGCCTTCTGATGTATCATTACTCTGTATTACTACCTGTACTATCATTGTGGCTGGACTTGCCGATACGGGTCTCTGAACCTGTAGCGGATCATTAATATATTATTGGTCGTCTTCATAAATAAGAATCGTCATAAATAAGAACTGGCCATGAAAACAAAGAATTAATATGACGTACTAGCCCTGGAGTCTGGACCGAGACGACCTGAGAAGAGATCCTCATAGTATTAAAATGCTGGTACAGTAACAATAGCGTACTGTGCGATGGCTCTTGGATTTTTTCGTGGCAACATCGGTGACAGGCTCTCCATTCTATCAAGCGAGTGCGCAGTGACAATTATACTTTCAGCTCCCGTATCGAGCGCGGAGCGCTGAAGTCTTGCGGTACCCGGGTCCGACAACGAGGTGGCCGGTCGGTAGGGCCTTCTAGTCATCAGGCTGCACGTCGACCAGCACGTCAAAATGCGGTGTGGCACAGTGAAGGTTACACGATGGTTATGGCAGAGGGCTTGAATCGGTGTTAGGGCGAACTCAGGTCTGCTGAAGCGCGATGAATTTGCAACTGAGGCCGCGGGCGCCATTGTGGTACGAAACAAAATTATTGCAACATTTAGAGCGTAACGGGATATTGAGGTTGGGGGAGACAGCCTCGTCGCTGTTCGGTCGCCGTCGGGCGTCGGCCCGTCGGACGAGCCCGAAGAGGGATAAGGCGCAGGGCATGTAGGCTATCGAGGCATGACGTCAGTGGCACTGTCTTGTCGGCGGCAACGCGAGGACTCGGAGTAGAGGGCGTGGGGCACAATCAACCTATCACTGTCAGGGTTCTGACACTTTCCCCGAGCGCGGCCGTGTCTTCGCAACCCACCCATTTATATAGCTCCCCCCCTCCTAACCCTCTCTCAGAACATAGCTTACTTCCCGTATTCGATACCCCTAGCAGGGCTCCTGCTAGATACTAACTTAACCCCTCACCACGACCGCGACGACCGAGACGACTCCCAAACCAGAATTACGCGTCCAGATCCCTACTAGGACAATGTCCACCGCGTTTGCTGTACCTCAGTTTACATCGAAAGACTACTCGTCTTTCTTCCTCGCAGGTGCATTATGCTGCACGTAAGTCGTAACTAGTACCATGTGCACTGGCACCTTGATCTCACCACTGCCTAGTGTCACCCATGGCGGTATGACGCGTACGTAGATTCTCCGGATCATCGATGAGCACCGCGTTGAGATATTGCGTCTGCAGCAATTGATGTCGTCAAGACGCGCATCCAGATTGACCCAGCACTCAAAAATCACTCACTTCTCTCGGGAGGCCGCTTGATAGTAGCAGCTGAGGGCCCAGGCGCACTACTCACCGGCTTTGGCCCCACTGCTGTCGGCTACCTTGTACAGGCACGTATGCATTTTGTGAAGTAACTCTGCTTTGATTGACATCCAATTTGGGGCGTGTTCAGGGTGGCGCCAAGTTCGCGGGATACGAGTTCTGGAAGAAGCAGTTCGTTGAGATCGCCGGGAGCCAAGAATCTGCAGTGGCTCACCGTACTGCGATATATCTTGGCGCGTCAAGTGTGGCTGAGTGCGTCTTCTCCCTCTACGTTGTGGTATACGATATCGATGTACTTTGTGCAGATTCTTCGCAGACATTCTGCTCACCCCACTCGAGGCAACACGTATCCGCCTCGTCTCGGAGCGGCATTATGCAACCGGTCTCACCACCGGATTCATGCGCTTGGCACGAGAGGAAGGATTTCAGGGCTTATACGCTGGGTTCCTTCCCATTCTGTGCAAGTACGTCACCTCGCCCCATCTGATTGACGATATACAACTCACCTCAACTTTCTTACCCATGAACCTTATAGACAAATACCATACGCGATTGGACAGTTCACGGTGAATGAATTCTGCCATGAACTTGTATTCCGTAATATGTCCGAAGAGAAACGAAGGTCTCTCAGCGGTAGCACTAAATTCGGTATCTCGTTGGGGAGCGGAGTCATCGCCGGTTTCGCTGCCGCCATCCTCAGTCAGGTTCGCCCTCGCCTTTTATCATGTTTGTACGACGCTGACACCGAGCTACTGGTGACACATAGCCTGCGGACACTCTTCTCTCCCAAATTAACAAGGGTCATGGACCCACGGGTTCGATGGTCTATCGGCTTGTAACTCTGGCACGCGAAGCTGGCGTGCGTGGGCTGTTTGCGGGATTGGGTCCAAGGATGATCATGACAGCAGGATTGGTGTCTGGTCAATTCTTGCTGTATGGTGGAATCAAAGACATGCTCGGGGCACCACCGGGGCTAGAGATCCACAAGGAGACCAAATCAAAATATTGAGCTCACCTATGGTATCTTCCAGATAGATGTCTCGGACTGAACGGACGTTCCTTAGCCGCATGTTGTATAGCTTACGCTCTTGTCTATAGAGTACTTAAAGGGCTTCAGGTCCACGCTAATACTGTAGACGCCGTCAATTGTGGTAGGGCTGTCTGTACTATCCACAAGTGGGTGAGCAATCTATCACTATGTATTCATCGGAGAGACGAGGCATGGCAATGTCCACAAGGTCACTCAGGGTCCAAGAACGTCAGCGAGCATCCGCTTCACGTCACCTATTCCGTCGTAGTGATCTCTATCCATGGTGAGGTCCCAAGCGAGGAATTGCCTACAAACGTCCTCAGCATTCTCCAGGTCTTTTTGTTCGTCTTCGGTCATATCTTCGTCCAAGAGTCGTCCAAGTTCATGAGATGATAGCAAGTTGCTGATGCATCGAGAGAGAATGTATACTAAGCTGTTACAAGAGGAGAACGGTGGCGCACCTGACATATTGCGCTCTTTTGGTAACGCGTCGCGGGATACCGGATACTTCTGCACAAAGAGCTGCGTGCGAGTTGAGAGACAAGCCGTTCGCCACCCTACACAGCATGAAACGGTTTAACATCAACTGGAGTGGACCGCAGTCCATTAACCGCACCGGTACAGATACGTTATCCGTTCCCCAGGTGCGATTCTTCTGCTTCCAGCCTGCACTGAGTCTGACCCATCGTCGGTGTCAGATGGATCCTCATCTGCGGAAAGTCCACTAGCGGTCACCAGGTGCCCTCGGCTCGTGGTCAGCATGATCTGCATGTGCACGAAGGTGATGGGGAGTGATCTGGAAGAGAGCAGGTCGTCGGTGAAAACGTCGTGGAAGTGCGTTGCTGCGAAGACTTTGGGACAGCCGGAGCCGCGCATTGCGAGGTGTTTGAGGACGGCGCAGAAGAGGCCGGCGCCGTCTGGGAGATGAAGGGGCACGACAATAAGGTAAATGTAAGAACTGCGAGAAAAGCAAACATGTGCGATACGAGCCTGCAGACAGAGTTCCTTTGCCAAATTCATCCAGGAGAATGAGTGATCTTGCCGTTGCGCTGCGCAGAGCAAGCGAGACTTGATTGAGGTCGATCATGAAAGCCGACTGGACCTAATGCACGAAGACAGTCAATGTCTTTGCTTCTCAGGCAAAATTTTGCTTTTACTCTAGACACGGATTCACGGGTTTGAATGCGAGTGAAGACTGGAGGCAATGATTGAATCAGTCTACCGCTACTAGTCAGCGTGAGACGCACTTTTATCAACGATCCCAAGAGTGGCGGAATCAGCAGGCACAAAGCTGTGACACGTTCAGATAAGGAATACTCGTAGTTGCTGGGGACGCATACCATCCTATCTGTGTGGTATCGTCGTCAAGAAGTGCTAGACGATTGGTCATATGAAGGCATACCTGAGCCATATACTGTATTAAAGCGACCTGCAAACCGAGTTGAAAAGTAGGTCCGAGCGATAATCAACCATACGAACTTGTTTCAGATAGACACTCTGCAGCGTTATTCAGTGAAGCTTGAGATTGGTAATGGAGAATGAACAAGTACCTTGCCGCAGGCATTCGCGCCAGTACATACGATGATACTGTTCCCCTTTTCCGACTCATTTTGATCGATGTAGCCCTCAGCTGCCGCATTGATACCTGCTCCGCCCACTACAAAAGCATCGTTAGGCACGAAGGTGTCCACAACAAGCTCTTGCAAAGGATGTCTATATTTTACACCATAAGTACGGCTGAAGCGCATCCTGAGTTTGTTCGTACCGGCCCTGTTTGATGTGAATGACGTTTTGCTCTGAGATCTGTGGGCGAGTGAAGTTGTATGCACGAGAAGCCTCGGCAAACGAGAGCAAGCAGTCTAGCTCGGCGCATACATCACACGCATGACTCATGACCACATTGGAGGCCATTATTCTCTCTGAGAGAGATTGCACGATCTCTATCTCCCTATCTAAGCAGGACGTGTCAGCTGTAAACATTCGAGTGGTGATACAGGTTGATGACGTACCTACGATAGACGGGTGTAGATCACCAATATGCGTGTCCATATCTGTAAAAATAAGTCGGCCGTGGCTTTAAAATGTATTTAAATGATGAACCATGCATTTCTTGAGATTTAAAGTAGACATGTGATCTTCTCAACATTATAAGAATCGATTGTGATTCAGAATATGAAAGCTGAGAAAAAACGCACTCGGATGAAAACTACAACGCTTATAAGTTCCCTTTCGCGAGAATAGGACCACACTCACACGTACCTGAAACGTCCATCCGTCCAGAACCTTTATGCCATCTCCAGCTGTCCATTCCTCTAACAATGGGACACAGACAAGGAACCCTGGTGATAATGTTGGGATACCCATATAATCGAGAGACAGATTTGATACCTAGCTGTGGAAAATATACTACATTTAGAGAAGACGCGTAGTCTGGTGGCACAGTCACAGAAATCTGTTGTGCTACTTTTGACTGATTGACAGGTCAGTGCGACAGGCTGACGGTAGTTAGGTAGGATATATACCAGGACAGCGTCGATCCCGTGGTAAATATGCTTCAATTTATCGAGTTCTTCGTCCACATGAAGTTTAACGCAAATGCGTCCTGAATTTGCAGATTCTTCCCAGTCAATCTATATATCAACAATAACAGACATTCAATATGACCAGGACGATCAAGCCAACCGTTCCGTTAATCGTATTCCCTATGTCTCGAAAAGTTACAGTATCGAGGGTATCAAGCAGCTACCAGGTTCCGTCAGCCAACTGAAACCTGTACTCATTCGGTGCTGACCTTTTTTACGATTTCGATGTCATTGGCTTGATGCAACCCTACCAACGCCTCCCGCAGCATGAGGGAGTGAACCGTGAACTTGAAGACAGGCACAGGCAATTAGTATACGAATCCACAAGCGAAAGGGCGTCAAGCACTTTCATGATGCCCTGCCAATCTGATAACCTGGCCTTCCCGGTCCTCAGGGTCCCCAGCATCCGGGGAATATTTTTGATGCCTTTCAAACTACCGTGCATCGAATCAATAATAGCGAGATTATCCGGTCGCATGAAACATGCTACAGCATCATGGCGAGCAGCAATCACAGAAGGTGAAAGCGAGGGACGAAGGAACCATTCACGTAAGAGCGCACGACCGAGTGACGTTTTGGTATGATTGATAATTCCAAACAATGATAGCCCCTCCTTGGTCTTGTCTGAATGAATTGATGCATGGTTTTCTTCTTCGAATATTTGCAGTGAATGTAACGCATCCGCATTGATCTGCATAGCCTGCGAAAGAACTAAAGTCTCAATCGCGCGAATCTCCAGGCCGCCAATCCCATCGTTTTCCAGATCTTCAACAGCGCGCACACGAGCCAAATAGTCCAGAAGCGCACCGATCGAACCCAACTAGAATGAGGCGTAATCAAATACAGAGACCATCCGCATATATGCACTGAGACTTACACACAAAGGGGCCCCGTCAACAGAAGCAAAATTGGATAATCGGATAGATGCGTTCCATCTCTGCAGAGTTGGGTCGCCTCCTATATCTTTCCTTCGCCTCATAAAGTCATATGCATTCGGTGCAGAAGTATAGTCCGAATCTGACGACCCGAAATCATGGACGGCGTCCATAGGTAACTCAGAAAGCAGACGTAGGGAAAGGATGCGATCGCGACCCTTGACGGGTGAAAAGTCCTTGTGAGGTCTTATCTGGAATATTCCGCCGGATGCATCCACTGGAAGCAGCTTTGAGCATCACTCAATGCCGGTTTCCTAATTACGTACAGTGGTCACGAAGAACGTCTATGAAGTTCTCGTCTGCTTTTGAGCTTGTAATGGCAATGTTGGGACTACATTGCTCGAAGACTGGATAGATCTCAGATAATACATTGCAGTCCGAAGAACTTGACGACTCACGAGCTTTGGCGAGATCGTAATGTTGATTCTCCTGCATATCTTCGAACGCAAAAATTGTACACTTCACGGGATCATAATAAGCACAGCCTATGCGACCACTGACCCGGAGAGTGTGAATTATGAATATTCTTGTCGAGATTACATAACTTACAACTGGCATGATGCAGCTAGGCACATCTTGATGATGTTAGACGGCAGCGCGAAATACATTGAACGAAATGGCAGTATACCTTATCCATTATATCTCCTTCATTGTCACCTCCCTCCGACGAAAGTTCAGATGGCTCAAGGGATGATTCAAGGTCGCCACCCCATCGAACCTTTTTACGACTCGTGCTTGAGTTCAGCGAATCTTCAATGCCCCCCGGTTGAACGTCCTCTTCTGTCCCAACACGCCTGCGCTTCGCATTTGTTTGGGATCTAGATATAGGAGCATGCTTTTGTCTGGGCATGATCTCTTAAAGGGGGGGGTGGATGTGGCTAATTCAGATAAAGGAAAGAATACACGGCGGTGAGTACACGCGACGCGTCCACTGTCCAGATTGCACCGAAGCGGTCACATGATCTGTCCAACTGCAAATCAATATTATTTCGAAGATACTCCCGGTAGATCCTATAAAGAAGAGCTTGAGAAGGACCAGAATGCATTCCAAAACAATAACGGAGATAGGTACAAAGTGCACGGATTGAACACAGAGTAGAAAGTCCGCGCAAAAGCTCTCACTTCTTCTTGAAGTGAAGCAGATCGTCCGAATCATCCGCGACTGTAGAGAGCAACCCAAACAATCAACCCAAACGCATCTGATATAGACGTATAAAGAACAAAACTTACCGTTCAAGAGCAAACTGTGAGAATCAAGCATGACCTTGTTGCCAGACACAGCTAGAAGGTTCGCTATATCGCGCGCTGCTTCCAGCCGTCGCAGTTGCAGGAAACCCTTATTCGAGCGAACGGCCTCTCCAATCAATTCCGCACTCTTAGCTTCACCCTGAGCACGAACAATGATAGACTGCCTGTACTTCAGTGACGGTTTTGCATGGCTGGAGAGCAAACACAGACCTGCTTTTCTTGAATTGCTTGATCGACGAGGAAAGCAGCACGGAAGGCGGTTTGTTGTGCAACCTGCCAAGAATGAGATGATGAGTATAGATGAATCAGCCCAGCATACCTGCTTCGCCTCCACCGCGTGAGTGAACTCAGGAGAAAATGCAACATGCGTGATGGATACATCGTCGAGGACAAGATTGAAGCGCAGTGCGCGACGTGTCAAATTTTCTCGAACGAGCCTCGATACCTAAGCATAAGACGCTCATAGTGAGTCTCGCCACTCGAGGAAATATCCGTGATAATGACGAACCATTTCCCGTTGTGTGATTAGTTGACTGGCATTGAATTGTGCCACTACACTCTTTAGGACCTCGTTGACGATCGACGGTAATACCCGCTCATCGTAGTCTGTACCTAGCTCACGATATATTGTGGGCAGCGACTGGATGTCAGGTCTTGAAAGCACACGGCATGTAATATTGACCATTTGTAGATCTGACATGTTCGACAAAACTTGGGTAAACGGAAATGAGACACCGAAGGTAAAAAAGGACCTTTTGTGCCAGTAAGACTAGCAATGTTGCGAGGCTTCGCACGGATATCGAAGACGATAGGAGTTTCAAACCATGGGACCTACAGCAAGAATTAGATACCACAACTATAACATAACGATAAAACATCACCATGAGATGCGTCCCTTCCGGATATACCGTCGACTTGACACCGTCCAGTCTGGGAAGTTGTTCAGGTTTGGAGCAGAGCATTAGACATTGTGCTTTACCGAGTATATTTTATAGCTCGGTGACCACCATCAACTGTGCACAGCCGATGAGCTTTGCAAAACCAAGAATCACAAAAGTAACCACACCATTAAATAAACTTGAATTGAGCGCAAGACCACCACCCACGAGAGCGATCAGCAAGCCGCCACCTGCTGTGAAACCTTTTCCACTGGGAAACCGAGATCCGCCTCCACCTCCGCCTCCTCCTGCACTTGCTTTCTGTAGCTGCTGAGCTAGCCTCCTGAAAGCTTCCTGACCGTTCATCCTGTCTTTGAGGAGGTGGAAGACTTGGGAGACCTCTTCAGTAACGCCGGTGACAGAGACCACTCGGACGACCAAGAGGTTCGGCAGCCGGAATTTGCCGGCAATCACCACCAATGCCTCACGTGCTCTTCTATTCAATCAATTCCTCTGTGCAAGACCTCTTAGATTCAGCTTCAACCTCGGTTTCGAGTCTCGACCAGGGGTTGACACGCTGCTATACCAATTCTAGAGATCCTCGAAATCTTTTTTCTCATTGCTGTGTCAGAAGTGCACGTTTAGAAGTATGGTACCTCTTATACGTACAATGGATGTCAGTGGAGACGAGACCCTAAGTAACGTTGTACGCAGGATTGGTTGTCAGCTTTCGGTGGTATTTTGTTGACTCTTGCGGATGATTTAGCTGGGCTGGATTTCTATCGCATGCTGGTGAGGCAAATTCTTCAATGTTGCCGTACTGCTTCGTCTTTGACAGCGGTTTGCGCAGGCTCGTGGTATATACACCACAGATCATCGAAAATTATCAACTCAAGTCCGGCGAAGGCTTGAGCGTATTATTCGTGGTAATTTGGTTGGTTGGAGATATCTGCAATCTTGCAGGCGCAATACTAGCTCACTTATTGCCTACAATAATCATCCTGGCGGTCTATGTAAGTTTGCTAGTAGCTTTACCTTACAGTCCGTCATGACAGTCTTTCCACAGTATTCGGCATGCGATATTACACTTTTGCTTCAAATATATTACTATCGCTGGACGAATCCACAATCAGCGGAAACGCCTGTCCTCGTGCCAGAAGCTTCCATAATCTCAGATCTCTCTGAAGAAACGCCACTGCTATCTGGTGATGACGCTGACTCAGGGCAGCAGGCGCAAGCATTGGTTCTTCATGAATTCCTGCGATATGCTGGCGCCCTGCTTTTTGTATTTGCAGTCGGCGTTGCAGCGTGGGCGGTGAATGATTTCATCTACGCAGGCCAGACTCGCCCTAAGCCCAAAGAGGAGGTTATCGAATGGAGAAGCCAAGTTTTGGGATGGATTAGTGCCGCCATGTATTGTAAGTGTAACCATCAAGCTAAATGTTCGATCTCACCGGTAGAAGTGGGCGCACGCGTACCCCAGATTGGTGAGTAAATCGCTCGATTCGCTGAGATGATGGGTTAAATGCGTTGTACGCAATTAGTCAAAAATTTCAAGTCCAAATGTGAAGGGCTTTCACCCTTCCTGTTTATATACTCAATCACAGGGAATACAACATATGTGCTCTCTATTTTGACTGTGTCAATGAATGCGAAGCATCTCACGGTGAACGCGTCCTGGTTGGCAGGTAAGCAAACACCCATGTCGTAACAATAAGTAGCTGATCCAAGCTGCCGGCTCAGGGAGTGCACTGACCGTCTTTCTCGATGTCTTTGTAAGTAATCGGCCTGCCTGATGTCCGCAGTGTGGCGTGTTGACGGTTGGCTCATAGGTCCTTTGTCAATTTGTCTACTACCGAGCCGTGCAAAAACGCAATGCTCGAGCAAGGATGTCGTAAAGGCGGAGCGCTCTAAAAAGTTGTATCGATGGCTGTATATATTTTAGTTTAGTAAAGAGCAACGAGCGCTCTGGATAACAATGTTTGGGTACTAGGCCGCCACCTTGTTCATGGGGACCTCGACACGGAGTACATATTCTGATGGCCTAGCTTACTGCAGCCGCTGCGAGGTCCGGAATGAGGGCGCGATAAGGGAAGTCTAATGGAATTTGGTTCGTTCGCCGAGCCGGTGTGGGACTAAGAGGTAAATATTGGAGAGCCGAAGCGTGATGGGTGTACGAACTTTGCAGCCATTCGTGCCTCGTTCCTCCCCTCGTGTTGCCAGCCGTTGTTCGAAGTCCCACGTTGCAGGTCAGCTCTAAACACTTCGTATGGCGTGTACCGTTTGGACTGGGCATGCTCCCAGCCTCGTGCTCGCCCATCATCCAGCCCACAAAGAATTTCAGTCATTATCAATGTCAGATCGCCCGCTCGCCTTATAGTCTTGCTTCATGGCTTGCCCTTCCCTCATACCTCCTCGCGTCCATACCTGCTCGGACGATAGCGCATAGGGCCTATATGTCGAGGTGAGTACACACTCTGCCACGACTATGTACCGCCTGTCCTGACTGCAGAGCTATGACGCCCGTCATCATCGTTTCAGGTTGTAACGCGAAGCGAACCCGACTCCCGCACTGCCAGGCGTTGTCTTGAGCGTCCCATAGCCAGCTAGAAAAGCTGCGTCATTGCATCGCTTCCTTGGACAATACAAGGTCATATCTCAGACGATACTGCTACCACCGATTTCCTGACATACTCTGCTATGCGGCGAACATCTCTTTTACAATCCTCAACTTCTCACAAACCAGTCCGGACATCTTCGTCGTCCATGACTGTCGTCATCGACGTTTCGCGCCAACGGACTTCCTCTGTGTATTCAAGATCCTCCGAGCAGACACCGCCCCCTCCTTACGAATTTCACGACACATACTCAACCGCTATCGCTATGACTACGCCATGTACTCTGGAACCAAAGTTGCCATCGTTCTCGCGAGTGCAAGACGTCATTCCTCCATCTAGTGCCATTGTTCGCAATTCAGTGGTTAGCCGTTCACGAACTATTACGCCTAACCTATCGATCCCTCATCTCCGAGAAGCTCTACATACTCTGGAATCGAAGATGGCGTCGTTATTGAGCGAACGCGAATTGCTGGAATCGAGATTGGAGCAGGCCGTTCGATTGCAATCACCCATTCAGCGCCTACCTGACGAGCTTCTTTCGGCGATTTTCGAGATCGGAGTATTGGAGAGGGAGGAGGAAAATTCGCTTTTGTTATCCAACATGATGCTCGTCTGTCGAAATTGGCGGGGTGTAGCGGTTAACACGCCAGTCCTTTGGTCGCGCATCGCAGCAGGTACTCACCACTCGATTGAGAGGGTTCGACTCAAGCTCGAGCGATCGAAGTCTGTCCCTCTACACGTATTTGTGGATTTCAGTCCGCGCATGGAGTACGGAAGTGTTGCCACAGAGTCTCTTGTCTATGCAATGGATCTCCTGCGCCCCTCAATCTGGCGATGGAAAACATTTCATCTTACTGTTCCCAATCGACCACAGGCCCATGCATCATTGGCGCGTTGTCGGGAGCGTGCCCCCTTGCTCGAAGTTCTTTCAGTGCGTGTCTGCCATTCCATGCAGGAGGATTACTTCTCGAATCCGCTCCCACTACTGTTTGATGGTCGGACCCCACGTCTCCGGAGGTGCTCATTCACGTCCTTCAATTTCAACTGGGATCTCGGCCTTGTTAGCCGGCTGCGCATTCTCAAACTTGGAGGGTATTGGAATTCGGCGGCGCCCTCCCTTGATACTCTTCTTGAAGTTCTTCGCGCGTGTCCACAACTGGAAGAGCTTGCGTTGCGTAACATGTCGGATGTTGACCTGGAGTCATATTCGGTATCGAAGCCGAGTCTGTTCGACCACGAAGGTCCACCGGGGCCACTGGTGCGAGTATCTGATACGAAGACAGTGCAATTGCCATATCTAGCAAAGATATCCTTCTATTATTGCGGCAACCTACGTACGAGGACAATTCTTGGACTGCTCTCATTTCCTGCTTTAGAGCGGATCGAGTTATGCTTTCTCGATAATGTGTCGCCGCTGATAGAGCATTTACAACGTCAATCACTGACTCGCCTCCCCCTCCGCCATCTTCGGATTGAATCGTGTTTCTTCAACGAACTAAGACTCATCCGGTTATTACGTCGCCTGCCTTCACTGACCTCGTTGGAATTTGTAGACATGGAGGATGTGTCATCAAATCTTCTCAAGGTCCGTTGTGCCAAATTTTCGGCGGCTTGAGTGTTAAATCTGACGGTGTTTCCCAAGAGTGTTTCCCATCCAGCTGTCTCACAGACATGGATTTGCCCCAAACTTACGCATGTTGGTCTGGAGGGTTGCACAGCCCTTGACTGGGAATCATTACGCTCCTTTGTAGAGTCTCGTCTACCCGCACAATCTCGCGCATTCTCCCCTCCAAGGACTGCTCTGAACACCTCTACTTCTAATACTCCACAACCGAAGTTTGCATCCTCGGCGTCAGCATTTGCTACTCATGCCAGTATCTTGTCTCGCATACCCGTGACGCCCCCGACGAATGGTACTCTTGCATCGCTGGGTATACCCCATCGGCTGGATTCGCTAGACTTGACGCGTTGTCATCAGATCAGCAAGGAGATGGTTCAATGGCTGCGTATGTATGTGGCAGAAGTGAAATGCGAAACAGTGAAGGGATTCTGGGGTGAGACGGCACTGTCGTGAGTTGCGGTGATCTCTGCTATCGGCTTTCGCGCCTTGTGACTTGCTTGCTTCATTAACGTACTATATACCCCTACCACCATTCTATCCAGTTTGTTCTCTTTCCTGATGTATCACCTAGCGCCTTTTGCTTTCAGCCTCGCATTGCTATTCGTTTCCTCCTTTATGACCTGATGGACATGAGTACTGTAGTAGTGAATGCGACATTACGAAACGACCTAGCGACGGTGCGTATAATAATGGTTTATTTTAATTTTGATTGGCTCTTCTCGCTGATTTACCTGGGTGGCGTGGGAATTATCATGTCATCAGGCAATTGGTTGCTTCAACACTTGTGGACGGCGAGTCGCGACTCCGTGATCATCTCTTCTAATGGCTACTGTCGCTCACTACATCTACTCCCACTATACTCCTGCGAAATCTACTGCTCCAGTGCATGAGGAAGAATCAGCACTAGAAACAAACGAAACAGATCCATGGCAGATCGAGTCGTCCTTGGGGGCCCGTCGTCGACTTGCAGGCGCACCTCGATTTGTTCCAGCAATTGTCTCCTACGATGAAATTAACGGAATGATTGGGATGCCTGCAACTCTTCAATTTCCTCAGGTCAACGAACTTCCTCGCGATGTGAGCAGCTGGTATAGGTCGTTGACTCGGAGCGCCAGCTTCCCTCCTGGACCTCCTCTGGACACAGCCCCCAATTCACCTTTACCCTCTCACCTAGTCTCTGGCCTATCTGCCCCTACCTCCACTCCCCGTCCACGACAGCGACAAGATAATAGCAATTGGTTCATAGCCCGCGCCTTACGGTCAGAGCCTGCTACTTCTTGTTCGACACCCACCCAGACTCTTGCAGATATTCTCGCCAGAGACCCCCCACCTTTGTCAAAGGAGGAGGCGTTCACTCCCCCAGTTTTTCTGACGCTTGGACCTTCTAACAAGGGCTTTGCTATGCTGCAGCAGAGCGGATGGAGTGAGGGTGAACCACTTGGTCCAGGTGTCAGACGCCGTTTTCAGCCTCACAACAAGGCGCGGCAGAAGAGCCCAAAGCGAGGGGATGGCGGGGTTGGTGTCAAGCAGGAAGAGCGATTGGTTCAGTGGGATCCCGATGGCGATGTTACGGAGATTAAGCAAGTAGACGTTATCGACTTAACGTTTTCTGACTCTGAAGACAACGAACCGGCCATGAAATCAGACCAAGATCTGGCTGCAGAGGACGATGATGGCAGGCATTTTGATGATGTCTCGTCTGCCGTAGATCCACCGTCTCACAATCCTAACGCGCTCTTGACACCGCTCCCAACGATACTGAAATCCGATCGTCTCGGTATTGGACTAAAGGCTAAGACTACTGGCCCATACAAGGCTTCAAAGAAGCGGGTGACTCACAATGCGGCTGCTCTGGCTTCCCACATTCGCGCAAACGAGGAGATGCGCCGAATGAAGAAGGTAATTGGGCGGGGAACAAGGGGATTTGCAAGGTTGGCGAAGGCGGAGGCGGAAAGCAGAAGACGCTTGCTTGCTAGTTTGAACGATAGCTGATTGGTATTGATCTTGTACGGCCCGTTGTAAGTAGATGTATGATTATGCTATATATCTTGTGGACACCCCGATGGTGATTTGCAGATAGCATTTTCACTGTGCCATGCTGGTCTTTATTCGGAGTTTCGTGGAGGAATCATTCAAGCTCACAGTGAGGTGATGATGTTACAATGCATCTTGGACAGAGTAGGAGAAAAGCAGTGTCTCCATTGAGGTCAAACACATTGTAGCAGTACAACTCCAGTAAGTAACATTATAACGAGCGACATATGGATATCCGTAGATATAGCAAGGATTGCGGGGGTAACACTAACGACAAATGCGAAGATAACGAAGGACAATATTCAAGACTATGGGACTCCGAGATGCAGGCGAATACTAGCGAACGAGTGGGGATCTAAATATGTAGGGGTAGCATGATATGCGGGAAATGAGAGGTATGAAAATGATGGAACTAGTATATGGGGATCACGGGCTGGCAGGCATGTTGGTGCCGTCGTACGAGAAACCTGTGTGGAGGAATAGGTAACAGCTCGAAAGAGATTAGGGGGATAGGCGTACCAGCAAATTGCGCTTGAACTGTCTCCGATAGCTGAGATCCTTCCACCACACTGTCCATAGGTGCCTCAGCCGTGAAGAGCGTGTCGAAATTGGATACGTCCTAGGTAACGACGGGGCAATGAACACCTGACCATTAATACCTCCTAAGGCACTCACCACTGGGCTGGAGACACTGGGCTTGAATGGCGGCTGGATCTTCTTCTGCAAGAGCCGTTTGAAGTCGATGTTCTTCTCAAAAAACGGATGTCTCCTAATCTCGTCTGCTCCATTAACGCCGAGACGGTAGGCCGGATCGCGTGTAAGGAGCCCAGTGAGGAGGCTTTGAGCTTGAGGACCAATCTCGTCGCCAAAAACCAGCGGGTTATGGAGGATCTTCTGATACATCTTATCGGTGACCTCTGTTGTACAGATCAAATCAGCACATGGTCATTGAGCAGGATAGAACAAATCTCACCATCGTAGAACGGAGGCAGTCCAGACAGCATTTCGTACAGAAGAACTCCCAGCGTCCACCAGTCAATTGTTTTGTCTGACGGGTGATATGAACGTCACAACATATATGAATGAGAGATGCATGACTTACTATAACCTTGGCCGTTCAAAATCTCGGGTGCAAGATATTCAGGCGTTCCGCAGAACGTATTGGTTGTGTCCGAATCCTTCATATTGAGTTTGCACAGCCCGAAGTCACATAGCGCGATATGGCCAGTGTAATCCAGGAGGATGTTTTCGGGCTTCAAGTCACGATACACTACGTCGAGCTCATGGAGATGTTCTAGAGCCAGAAGCAATTCCGCACTGTAAAACCGACTTCGCTCCTCGTTGAAACGCTGTTCTCGTTGTAAGTGATGGAAAAGCTCGCCGCCATTGACGAATGCGAGCACGAGATACAACTTCTGCTCGGACTGGAAACTGAATTTAAGTGGGACAATGAAGGGATTGTTCACCCGTGCAAGAACCATACGTTCCGCGAGGGTGTGCGTGATCTCCCCTCGCTCGACGATGTGTTGCTTCCGGATAGTCTTCAGGGCGTAAATCCGTGAGGTGTCACGCTTTCGCACTTGCATGACCTTCCCAAAGCTCCCTTTACCAATTACGGTGATTAGCTCGAAATCATCGATAGTCAGAGAATGGCCACTGCTGGGTTGGAATGCCACCCCGATCTGGATCCTGCCAGAGCCACTGACGAGCTCGTACCATTGATCCTGTGGAGACAAGTCATCGAAGTCTGGGACGAAACGCACACCGCCCATGAAAAGATCGTTGCCCATGTCGTCGGCAATACCGTCTCCGCCGCGCTTGGGCTCCTCCGTGCGAAGGTAACATTGAATCGATATCTCCGAGTGACGCGACACATCGCTGCAAGGCGAGTGTCAGAGATGAAAAGTCTGCAGCACATGATGAGCAAACAACTTACAAATGCGTCTCATACATATACAAGGGCTTTGACAGATCTCCTCCGAGCGGTGTGATCAATACTTGATTGACCTCAAACTCCATGACAAGATACGGTAGCCACCAGCACTGCTTTCGTTGTACGCTGTCGCGGTTGCTTCGCCTATTTGCGAGTCGGTGCTGGGTGACACTGGAGGGGGACACAGACGCAGCGACCTTAGCCTGCTGGGAAGACAGGGCAGCCTGGACTGCAGGCGGCAACGCAGCGCCGCCGGGCAGATTCAAGCCTTCCGCCCATAACACGCGGATGGCGAGGATCCCAGAGCGCGACAACGGGCTGCCATGGGGGTTGCCAGGCGTCGGGGTGGTCGACCGCGCAGGCTCGTCGGGAATCGAGAGCGCGCTGCTAGGCTGCCTCGTCTGCTTCTTGCCTACTCGCCAGGACATGCTGCTTGGTATGTGAGGTTGTAGGTGGGACGGAAAGGAAATGACAGAGCACAGCTCTGTTGGTATGGTGGTATGTGAAGATGCGAAAGATCTCGTGTCGGTGGTGGCACAGACCACCGTCCTAGTATGGCAGGTGTAGTAATCAGAGGCAGGCGCCGGTCTGGGCCTGCACGTCCACGTCGTCGCTCTCATTTCTGCCCGCGACAGCATCTCCCAACTACCAGCCACTTGGTGACTCCTTGGATCTCAGCGGCGACACAAGGATCAATAGTCTTGCACAATACTTACTTGTCAATCTCGTCTCAGGACCCCTCACTGACTTGTTGTATGCCTGATTCGGGTAGTTTTCCGCACCAGGCTATCTCTCAGGCCTGAGTCCCCCAACACGCAGGAGTTACTGTTGAGCTGATGCAGATTTCCGCCATTTGGCGTGCGGCACGCGACTATAGAAGTGGTACCTGAGTTTGGACTATATACACGCCTTTCGTCATTTGGGTTTACATCCCGGGTGGCCAGGAGGCCGAAGTAGGAAGGTCGAAGAGAGGGCTGGAGAGATAAATCGTCCGGGAATGTAACCATCTTTGAGTCAACCGGACTCCGGATTGAGATGCCGAACGGAGTCTCACACCCGAACCTCTCGGCGAGGAGGATGACTACTCCGGAGAATTATAACTTGATGGGTGAAAACAATGATTGAATGTAAGCAAGCTTCTGTGGGCTACCACAGGTATTCCTATATTTTTCGGCTCTTTTGCTGGCTGAGAGCTATTCGTATACTGTGCTGATGTTGATTTGGTGCATGTAGAAAACCCAATTGGATTTTGGTACCGTACACCGATTTAGGTGAGGCTACTACATGCGGATAGCCCAGCTTATGACGCTCTGAGATACGTATTACAGTACATAGACCCCATACGACACCAAGAATTTCTGTATGATGCGGTAGTACCACGCCAGGTACCTCCTGCTGCCATAGCTTAAGCTCAGGCACGCACGATCATCCTAAGTCACAACCGCAACTTGGTTGGGTCCCAAAGATGATTAATGAGAGACGGACATGTGGGATTCCTGCCTTATTCCAAAGCCGACTGCGAATGATCCATGTTCATGCCGTCGATTCGACTCAGAAACGAACTTCGATGCCAAGATCCGCACTCTACTTATGACAGGTATGCACGCACGACCGTTGCGTCGACAGGACGTTATGCAATGCCGACCCATGTCATCTGAGCAAGCAAAATTATTTGGATAGATTTTCTAATTGGCTGAATTTGTTCCAAACGCCCTCACGTAGCGTGCACAGGCAAACGTAGTGGCCAAGCATACAAGAACAGCTTTGAGACATGGTTTTGCGGACAGCTGTGATAAAGAGTGTAGAATGCCTAATGGAGATTTCCCCGCCGGGCAAGGGATCGCATATAGAAGCACAAACATATCTCATCATTGGCCTGTCAATAGTGAATGCACAACGTTAACGCCTCGGGTGGATTCTGAACGGTGGCGAAGGTCCCGGGGCGCATATCGATGGCGTCGTGGAAGTCACAGGGCCGGTTTCTGATAACCCGGAAGCACACAAACCGCATACCGCGCATACTGGCTTGGACGCGCAGCTACGGGAAGATGCTTGCGCGGACTGGCGGAACATCGGTCGTTGCTGCGTGAGACAGCCTATCGCGCCACATGGTATCGTGGGCAGATTCAGACATGCAGACGAGACGCGTAGTATGACAACGGAGCACAGGAGAGATAAGTTTGATGGAGCCTCGAGTCAGTCTGGTCAGATATAAATATTGCGTCGTGACTCGAATGATGTGGATTGAAACTTGAGGCGCACAGGACTCGCCAGCGAGTGCGGAGGAATCATCGAGATCGCGATGATTGGGGGGATCCAGGAACCGAACAGAAATGGCAACACAGGAGTTCGCGGAGTTGGAGATCCAGGATCGGGCCGAGGCGTAAGACGAATTGCCGTAAGCGGGGCGCGTTGTCCGCTCCTCCAGGCCTCCGCCGTCACCCTGCGAGTTTGCTGTCTTTCTGTTTTCTGCTCTCCTCTGCGCATTTCAGTCGCAGAAAATGCCTTATTTACCCTGACACGAGGATACCATCATCAACGAGCCGGCTGACCACGAGGGGCGCTGCGCCGGGGCCCATTGACAGAGCCGGGGCGATTGCGCGTCTCGCCCTCCCCACGCCTTGACGTCTGCATGAGTCGAGTTCCACCGCGCCGAGCCGCGTAAGAGGGAATTAAATAAACACCTCCAAATCCTCCGTCAGAACAAGCGCCCCACTTCTCCCTTCCCTACCATAACCCGCTCTCCCGCCGTCCTCGACCTGCGACCTGTGCTCGTAGCACCTACCCCCGCGGTGCTCATCGCCCATGGCCGCCTCCTCTATCGTCGAGTCTATCCACGAGAAGGACACGGAAGGTCGCTACTCAATGACCGCTCCGGATAAAGCGAATGATCTCTCCAGGCAGCAAAGCCCCGCCGATGCCAGCAACGAGAAACATAGATTATCAACCGTGTCTGCCATCCCCAAAGGGCCGGATGAGGAGCAGCCAGAGAAACCAGCTGCAGAGATCGTTAAACCCGTGTCATTCTTTTCGCTCTTCAGGTATGTCTGTCGTCCTTTCCCTATCACTTCGTCTCAGTCTTCGCAGATTTTCTACCAGATCCGAGATTGCGATGGATATCGTCGGCCTTTTTGCCGCGGTCGCAGCAGGCGCAGCTCAGGTCAGTTTGTTGAATTTTTATATTTGTCTATGGTCATTGACACAATTATCGACTTTATAGCCTCTCATGAGTTTGATTTTTGGAAACCTTACGGAAGCGTTCGTCACGTTCGGCACCACAGCTGCAGAGGCCGACGCGAATCCTACTTCTACTAGTCAGGGGGAGCTCAATGCTGCCGCTGCTAACTTCCGTAACACTGCTGCTCATGATGCGTCTTATCTGGTCTATATTGGTGCGTACTGCCAGTCTTCTCATCGACCAGCGCGCTCAATTCTGGGCCCTAGGTCTTGGCATGTTTGTTTGCACATATGTCTATATGACATCCTGGGTCTACACCGGAGAGGTCAACGCCAAGCGTATCCGCGAGCGCTATCTTCAAGCCGTTCTTCGCCAGGATGTTGCTTACTTCGACAATGTTGGCGCGGGAGAGGTTGCAACGCGGATTCAGACAGACACGCGTAAGTCATTGAGCCTTAGCATAAGTGGGCGATTTAGTGGTTGATGGACTGGTGGTAGATCTGGTCCAACAGGGCATATCAGAGAAGGTCGCTATCTGTTTAAACTTCTTCGCTGCTTTCATCACCGGTTTTGTTTTGGCATACATCCGTTCTTGGCGACTGGCACTCGCACTTTCGTCCATGCTCCCGTGCATCGCTCTTACCGGTGGTATCATGAACAGATTTGTGTCTGGATTTATGCGGTAAGTGTGCACATTTTCATTTCCTATGCCTATGCGTTAATTATAAACAGACTTTCTCTTGCACATGTTGCCGATGGTGGTACTCTTGCGGAAGAAGTGTTTTCCACTGTTCGTACCGCACAGGCATTCGGCAACCAGAGAATTCTATCGGATCGTTATGATACGCATATTACCAAGGCCCGCGTTGCCGATATGAAGGCCGCTGTATGGCATGGATGTGGTCTCGCTTGCTTCTTCTTTGTCATCTACGGAGGATATGCATTGGGTATGCTGTTTTAGCCACGTGCTTGAGTAAAAACTGATCAGCCCGATCAAGCGTTCGATTTTGGCACTACGCTTATTAACGAAGGTCATGGTATGTATTCTGCTGTTGAAATTTGGTCTGTTCATACTCATTCGTAATCTCAGGGGATGCTGGTCAGGTCGTCAATGTTATCCTTGCCATTCTGATTGGTTCCTTCTCTCTGGCACTCTTGGCCCCGGAGATGCAAGGTACGTGTTGTCGTTTTACTCCTTAGGCATCTAGTTGATCTTGTCTGTAGCTATTACTCATGGTATGGGAGCTGCGGCAAAGTTATTTGCTACCATCGACCGTGTACCTGCCATTGACTCCGAGAGCGATGCTGGTTCCAAGCCTGAGTCTTGCGTCGGCGAGATTTCCTTTGAGCACGTCAAGTTCAGCTACCCTTCCAGGCCTGATATTCCCATTGTGAAGGATCTCTCCATCACGTTCCCTGCGGGCAAGACGACTGCTCTTGTCGGTGCTTCTGGCTCTGGCAAATCGACAGTTATTTCCCTAGTGGAACGTTTCTATGATCCGTTGGACGGTATCGTCCGATTGGATGGTCACAACGTCAGGGATCTCAACATCAAATGGTTACGCCGTCAAATCGGTCTCGTTTCGCAGGAGCCGACGTTGTTCGCAACTACCATCAAGGGTAACGTCGCACACGGTCTCATTGGTACCAAATGGGAACATGTATCAGACGACGAGAAGATGGCTCTCATCAAAGAAGCTTGCATCAAGGCAAATGCGGATGGTTTTATCACAAAGCTTCCGATGGCATACGATACTATGGTCGGCGAGCGTGGGTTCTTGCTCTCTGGTGGTCAGAAGCAACGTATTGCCATCGCCCGTGCCATTGTCTCGGACCCGAAGATTCTACTCCTGGATGAAGCTACCAGCGCCCTGGACACTCAGAGCGAGGGTATTGTACAGAACGCGCTGGATAAGGCTGCTGCTGGACGGACGACTATCACAATTGCCCATCGTTTGTCAACGATCAAGGATGCCGACCGTATCTATGTCATGGGTGACGGTCTTGTCCTCGAGTCCGGCTCGCATAACGAGTTACTGCAAGACGAGAATGGCCCATACTCGCGATTGGTCGCTGCTCAGAAACTGCGCGAAGCACGAGAGAAGCGCTCTACGGATGAGTCTGACAGTGATACCGTGGCTAGCGAACCGGGCGAGGAAGACTACGAGAAGGCAGCTGAGCAAGAAGTGCCTCTTTCGCGTGAGAAGTCCGGTCGGTCGCTTGCATCCCAGATTTTAGAGCAGAAGCAAAAGGAAAAGGATGAAGCTGCCCAAGAGACTTACGGCGCGGTTTTCATCTTTCGGCGTTTCTTTGGTATCAACAAGGAGAACTGGAAAATGTACATGTGCGGTTTCTTGGCTGCAGCCTGTGAGTTCAAATTCGCTTCATATATTGACTGTAGCCGTTTTTCACACACGGGTTGCAGGTAATGGTGCCACCTACCCCGCGTTCGGCATAGTGTATGGTGTGTATATTGTCAGCAGAACTTTAATTTTTTATATTCATCTCTACACAGCCAAGGGTATCAACGGCTTCTCAGTGACAGACGAGAGCGTTCGCCGGCATGACGGTGACCGTGTTGCGCTATGGTTGGTGGTCGTTGCCCTGCGACTGTGATTGTCTCTGACATTGTTAAAAGGTTTTTCCTCATTGCTATCCTATCTGCCATGGCAATTGGCTGCCAGAATTTCTTCTTCGCATCCACCGCTGCTCAGCTGACGAACAAAATCCGCTCGTTGAGTTTCCGTGCTATACTGAGACAAGATAGTGAGTATTTGAGCTGCATAGGGGTCAAGTTGGCTGATCATTCTGCAGTCGAGTTCTTTGACAAGGATGAGAACAATGTGAATCATAAACATCATGTTTGATCCTTAATAATTCTAACTTTTTTTTTGTCAAGACCGGTCAACTCACCTCCAGCCTGAGCGATAATCCTCAGAAGGTCAATGGTCTAGCTGGTGTTACATTGGGAGCGTGCGTGCCGTTTCATCTGACTTCTAGTCCCTGTGTTGATATGTCTTTTTACTCCCAGTATCGTCCAGGCAATCGCCACTCTCATCACGGGAACCGTTATCGGTCTCGCTTTCGCTTGGAAAATTGGACTCGTTGGTCTTGGTAAGCCTTTTGATGCTACGCTATCCAGTCTCTTATTCGGCTTCCATAAGCTTGCACACCTGCACTTGTCTCTGCTGGTTACATCCGTCTTGTAAGCACAACATGCTTGCTTCATGGACTACAAGATCTAATCGTATCTCCGTAGCGCGTCGTCGTCTTGAAAGATCAGCAGAACAAGAGAGCTCATGAGCATTCCGCACAACTCGCTTGTGAAGCGGCTGGAGCTATCAGGACCGTTGCCTCGTTGACTCGGGAGGAAGATTGCTTAAGGCTTTATAGCGAAAGTCTGGAGCAGCCCCTGCAAAATTCGAACAAGAAGGCCGTTTACACCAATGCTATCTATGCTCTTTCCCAGGCTATGTCGTTCTTTGTTATCGCTCTAGTTTTCTGGTATGGCTCTCGCCTTGTGTCAACGCAGGAATTCACGACCTTCCAATTTTTCGTTGGTCTCATGGTGTGTACAATGACAGACCATAAAACTTTGTTGGCTGATCCGTGTCTATAGAGTACAACATTCAGTGCTATCCAGGCTGGCAACGTCTTTTCTTTCGTCCCTGATATTTCCTCGGCCAAGGGTGCTGCTACAGATATCATTACGCTATTGGACTCAATGCCTGAGATCGATGCTGAATCGACTGAGGGTGCGACCCCCAAAAACGTTTCCGGTCGCATCCGTTTCGAGAACGTCCACTTCCGATATCCTACACGCCCTGGTGTACGTGTTTTGCGTGACTTGAACCTCACGGTCGAGCCCGGAACATATGTCGCTCTCGTCGGTGCCAGTGGATGTGGGAAGAGTACTACGTGAGTAGCCCCAGCAACTTTCTCTTCGTAGTGTCTCTGACGAAATGAATAGCATCCAACTGATTGAGAGATTTTACGATGCCCTTTCTGGTACTGTCTACGTGAGTTTCTGGATGCGTAAGTGATGACAGTGTCTTACTCGCGCGTCAATAGCTCGACGATCAACCCATCACGGAGTATAATGTCAATGAATATCGCAAGCACATCGCGTTGGTGTCACAAGAGCCCGTGAGTGATCCTACTCTCAGCTTCAATGTCTTATTGAACTCAATATTGGCATCAGACGCTCTACTCGGGTTCTATTCGATTCAATATCCTGCTCGGCGCTACCAAGCCTGATTCTGAGATAACACAAGAAGAGATTGAAGATGCTTGTCGTAAAGCGAATATCCTAGACTTCATTATGGGCTTGCCTCAGTAAGTTCGGAGGTTCACGCTGTGAAGAATGGATGATACAATTATGGGACAGGGGTTTCGACACGGAAGTTGGCGGCAAAGGCTCTCAGCTTTCAGGTGGTCAGAAGCGTAAGTACAGATGCTCGCATCTGTCAATAGCCGCTGACACACGTTATATCACCAGAGCGAATTGCCATCGCCCGTGCCCTCCTTCGGAATCCGAAAGTCTTGCTGTTGGATGAGGTAAGTGCATACTCGAAGTCTATTCCACAGATGATTGACAAGAAAAACCAGGCTACCTCTGCACTTGATTCAACGTCAGAAAAGGTTGTGCAACAGGCTCTTGACGTAGCGGCGAAGGGCCGGACAACGATTGCCATTGCCCATCGGCTATCGACCATCCAGAACGCTGATTGCATGTGAGTACTTTTGCTGTGCAAGCGACCCGGTACACATTCTTATTCACTCTATATTCTAGATACTTCATCAAGGACGGAGCGGTCAGCGAATCAGGATCCCATGACGAGCTCCTTGCTCTTAAGGGAGGCTACTATGAATATGTTCAATTGCAGGCCCTCAGTAAGAAATGATCAGCATCATACTGATCCCGTATGGACGCTCTCTTGGTTAACTTTATCACGGTAGTAGTCATCCCATTACTCATTCATTATAATGTGATCTTTGGTTTTGTGTTGCTGAGCTGCAGTACGTCGATATCCCATTCTTTTGCTATCCGTCAAGTGTACAATAATTTAGATCACGAGTCACTACACGCATTACAACACGGGGCAATTGCACGTATCTCATTGATACCCACAACGTTGATTGCGGTCGCTACGCTACATTCCAACGTCATCGTCCTCGAGGCGTTGGTTCTTTACGCGATCTTTCCCTGTTCTTGTGGTACCTCTGTCCATCACTGTGGGACAAATTGCATCGCGCACAGACCGGGTTATTCGCGTCAGGGCGCGGTTACACTTTGTTCATACAAGGCATTGCTACCAAGATCAAGAGAACGTAGCAATTAATAGTTAACCTTGCAATCATGTGATCATATGAATAATTTCCGGCCAAAGAAGACCTTGGTCATTCACCGAATCATCACATTCTATATACACTATCCTGAAACATAGTGACGTAGTACGAGTCCACGAGAGCCGCACAAGTATGTCGCCCGAGAAATCAATATCAGAATTTCCTCCGAAAGAAAGAGTGCGCGAATTGATGACCTTCTGTGCTACGCAAGTAGTACTATCCGTGAGGCTCACAAATCGGACAATATCTGTCCACCTTGCGGCGTAGGCCATGTTGAGGTAAGTGATGTGTTCAGTGAATGAAATTAAGTGCATGTCATTCGTTCCTGTTTCACTTTGGACAATATAGCTGCAAATGTTGGCGCTATAGCACATTAGTAAAACATACTATTATAGCCTCAGATGGCTTTGAAGAACTACAAGGCTTTTTCACTTTGGTAGCATAACACAAAGACTCACTCCTATAGTTTCCTATACTCCACATACACCCAATGGAGTGTACGCAGTGTACTGACGCCAAAGCATGACATCGAACTGGTTCCTTGAAAATCATACGCCTAGCAGCATGCCATTGTGACGTTGGCTCAACTGCGCGGCTCGGTGTCACCATATAACTCCGACACATGCTTCGCCTGACTGCCCTAAAGGGCTCTCTCTCTCCGCTCATGCTAAGATGTCCCTTGCAATTCATCCCGACAAAGTTCTTGAATTCAGAAGTATGTTAATAATGTCGTGTACCCCGAGGCAATGATTGAATAGCTCACCACACAGGACCTTTAACTAAGTGTACCAAGCGCTCCCTCTCCATAACTAATCACAATGATCAACCGGTAGCGTTCAAAATCAAGACAACAGTCCCAAAGGTGCTTGGATATTGATGAGAACCCACACAGTTTCCCAATGATATGCCTGTTTCAGCTATATCGGATACGACCAAACGTCGGGAAGATAGAACCAGGCGAAACTGTAGAAGTGCAGGGTGCGCTTGTTGACATTCAGAGAATCGACACAATATTGCTGAAACTGACCTAAGTGATGATGTTGGCGAGAGAATTCGATCCTCCGTTCAACGACGAATGTCAAGATAAATTTCTAATTCAGAGTGTCATCGTCACAACCGACAAAGACCCCTCGCCCAGTGACTCCGTGGTGCGCATCTCCGCAGTCGTTTCAACCACTCCTTACCTTCGCGACAGTGGAATGACAGAAGTGGCAACGTCCATCAGCACAAATTTCGAATCGCGTATCTTCCTCCAGAAGAGACTGTAGCTATAGAGGTTGAAAAGCAGGGAAATGTCAGTGATCCACCAGCCCCAAAACAAACTAAAACGGAGGATACAAAAACCTTTGGGAGACGGACATGTCGCTGGATAAAGTGGGTTACTCGCCACAACTCTTACGGATACTGACAAATCAGTATCAGATTCAAAGTCTTTCTCGAGCGCAATACCTGCACTTGTATCTGCGATGTGAATTTAGCATGATGCGCGCAGCGTACAGTGAGAAACGCATGGTCAACTATAATTTTATTTTGAAATCTTGAGTCGGATAAAGACAGAATTGACAAGGGGCATTACTTACTTGAGGGCTAGGACCCATAGTGCTTTCGAATTTGGGTCGTAACAGACTGAAATATGAATGGAATGGATAGAGATAACTTACTATCTGGATTTCCCCACTATTTTACGTGCTTGGTTCCGACTACATACAAGCACACCGTAGAATGTCTCATATACAATGTCCTCGAGCTGCACGAAAATGGGCGGGGATCTGGTGGCTGTACGTGCGACTTGACGTCTCATCGGTCCGTGAGTCACCTACCAATGGCACGACTTCCCAATTACGAATCCTTGCATGCATATACCACGAGGCATTTGTACGCAATTCATAGATACCGAGATGTTTCCTCGAGTTGGTTGCCTGAAGTGTGGAGGACAGGCAGCAGGCGACGGGCGTGAGTGAGGCTTCGGTAGATTCCGCAGGGGCACGCATGCGCATTCTGGCAGAGGACTGTCATCATATCACCCCAGGGCACGCTCGCGCCTTATCCTCTTCCCGTCCCCTCTCCATCCAAAATGTCCGTCGCGCTCAACCCGAGCAGCTCTTTAGGCTTCAATAGTGCGTTGGTGAACGTTTCATCCGCTGTGGACAATCGTTGATAGGTCTACCACGTAGGACCCCTCACTCAGCACGTCAAACGGTCCCTCACTGTCTCCAACCACAATGCGCAACCGGTCGCATTTAAGGTCAAGACAACTGCGCCTAAGGTGATTGCACGGTCCATTTACATGTCTTCATAACCTCTCTGACTGGGTGATTCTAATGTAGCTATATTGTGTCCGACCCAACTCGGGGAGAGTAGAACCTGGCGAGACTGTTGAGGTGCAGGGTACGTATCCTGGCATGTAGTGCGTTGTTTATAGTCGCTGAAGTTACAATCAGTCATGTTACAGGCGATGAAAGAGGAGCCCCCGCTCAATATCAAATGCAAAGACAAGTTTTTGATTCAGAGCACCGCCATCACTTCTGAAAAGGAGACAATGTCCCTTCAAGATCTTGTAAGTCCCAATATCGATTTCGTACCTTACTTCTCTCACATATTAACAGTGGAATGACAACACGGATGAGGTTCACTCGCAGAAGATTCGAGTTGTTTATCTCCCACCAGAAGGGCAGACAGTTCCTGAAGAGGAAGAAGGCATGAGTGTATTCGAACAGCAAAGTCATGTATGCATCTACATCTGTTTACTCAATATTCGCCAATGGCTTACCTTACTCTAGATTTATGGGACTGTCCGCGGACATCCTTCAACGGGGAACGGTCATGCCGAATCTGTGCGACGACCTAGTGGCGACAGTGGGATCCATCATCAGGAGGAAGAAACACACCACGATGCTCCATCTACTCCTCCGGCCGTCACACAGCGAGAAGCATCCCTCCGTCTTGAAGAGCGACAGCCATCGCAGGAGGTCCCCGAGGAAGATGTTGGGATTGTCAATGTCAACGTGCACCCCCCTCCTCAACCAGCATCACCTGCACGTCTAATACCCGTCCCCGAACCTAATCCGGAGCTTTTGGCGAAGCTCCAGGATGCGCAGGCAGAGATAGAAAGGCTGAGGAATCTCATTTCATCCATGCCTGCACCGAGTGTGGCGCCTACCACGCTCACCGCGACATCGGAGCTGAGACGACGTCGGCCTTTTTCTCCCTCGGACGACGGGAGCACGTGGGACGGAGAGACCGATGTCGGGACATACGTCGAGGACCCGATCGCACAGCCGGAGGGTGTGCCATTGCAAGTGGTCATCATCATCGCGCTCGGGGTATTTGTTACTACTTACTTATTCTTCTAAGACGTGAGGGGCTAAGCAGCAAGATTATCATTCTTTCTGCCTTATATGAGGTTCGGTGTGCAGTTGCGGGCTCTGGTGTAATTCCCAAATAAATCAGAACACTACTGCATTGCGTGATACGGATACGGGTACTTTTATTCTTCTTGACCTTAACAATCGCTTTTTTGACTGGATATTATTCCCTTGGTAAATGTTTGACGTTCGCTCTTTTGCTGTACATATATATGTAGGCAGCTGTATGAGTATCTAGTATGATACTCGGCGGCTGCATAATAAAGTGCGGGTATGCTGGGTTCATCAATTATTGCTCGACCACGTTAGCATCATACTCGTGCTTTCTCTTGCTCCCTATACCGAGTTTTCAATGACGTAGAGGCTAGGAGTTGTTGCCAGTGACACTGGCGCCAAGCTGGATTGGCTTGAAGTTTATTGTCAGCCCAGGACTTCCACCTGAGAGTATGTCTTCCCAAAAGGATGGGTTTGGAGTTATTCTGAAAACATCAGGAACGAGGAGACTAGATTTTTTTCGTGAAGGGTGATAAATATGATTTGGTCGGTCTCGTCCCTGAATTCAATATGCTGAGATGCTGAAACTGCATAAATTCAAGTTGTTGATCGGTTATGTAGGATCGCAAGATTCAGATCCGCGCTGCAGGCTTGATTCTCCGCTTCGTTTTCGACCGCTCTGCGCTCTGGACCACCTACTTTGTCATACATCTATGCTTGGATCGCAACACAATCGTAATACGCGATAAAATACACTGATACTAGAATGTCGACTATCCTGCCTGGTGAGGCAGTGCCTGCGCAGCATGTTAACTTAAAACTTGGGCCGGGCTTATTGCAACTATCAAGCGCGGACGGAAAGTCGTCCATTATCTCCACTCGTGCAGGCGAGTTGAATCACTCAGCAAACCGAAGCAGATGGTGGATAGAGAGTAATGCGCGACGGGTGGGTCAATCGCCTTTGAAGGACTGACAATTGCTGAAGCAAGGCAAGGCCAGTATGTACCCGCTTCTCAAGAGTCAGTCATTGGTGTTGTGATTGCAAGAAGCGGGGAAAATTGGCGGGTGGATATTGGCGCAGCCCATATGGCAACGCTAGATGGGCTTGCTTTCGAGGGCGCGACAAAGAGGAATCGACCTAATCTTAAGGTGAATTTCAACATAAGAATCGCAGACAGACGCATGCTAACAGACGACTACCAAAATATGTAGGTTGGGTCTCTGCTCTATGCGCGCGTCTCGTTGGCGCACAAGGATATGGAGCCAGAACTAGAATGTTTTGATGCGCAGACCCGTAAAGCGGAGGGGTTCGGAGAGCTCAAAGGTGGTTTCGTCGTACACTGCAGTCTCAAGATGTGTCGGCAGTAAGTAGTTTTCAGCAATCCATTTGCTCTGAACGTGTCACATGGTTTTAACAGTTTGCTGGATCCTAAACACTTTTTGCTCCCCATGCTCGGCGCACAATTCCCGCTAGAGACGGCGACTGGGTTGAATGGACGAGTGTGGATAAACGCAAAAGAGGCAAAGACCATCATTGCAGTGTCGCGTTGTATTGAAGCCGTAGATTCAGACGGCGGTGGTATGGACGAGGCAAGTGCAAAGCACTTTCTAGGAACACTAGATATTTGATACAAATGTATGGTACACATAATCATAATGTTAATCGCCTATATAACGTGCGTGAGACCACGACGGTCTAAGCATAAACACAATCACAATGTCCCTATATGTAATGAGCATGAGGGTGAAGAAATTCACCCTTGATTCAATCGTCATCAGCCAATCTGGCTCTCTTCGTAGGCCGCCGTCCCGATGTTACACTATCGTCTTCGCTGATAGGTGTCGCCGCGTTTCGTGCGTTTGCTCGCTTCTTCCGCTGGTACTCGCGATCTCTATTCTTTTTCTGCTGTGCTGCGGTCAGTTCTTGTGTCCTCGGCGCTGGGGGTACAATGACAGTGGTGAGGCCTGGAGTAGACATCCGAGACTGGTCGTCAGCTGGACCTCCGGAGTCCTCTCCTTCTCCCACCAATTCAAGAGCCTAGGGCACGATGTAGTTAGGAAGGCACGCCACACGCGAGGAAACGCTACCTTCTTGTAGGTTAAGCTGCTATTTGAAAACATCCGGTCCGCTTCGCTCACTTCGTATTTACGTCTACCTCCTGTTTGGTTCTTGAGATATCCCTCGAAT
>NW_012133414.1:685-10988 GCF_000313525.1 Fibroporia radiculosa | reverse complement strand
CCCCCCCCCCCCGCCACTATGAGCGGCAGTTTCGGTGAGATAGGTACCCTCGAGATTGAATATTTGTGCCTCCAGCTGTGCCTGAACAAGGGAGGAGTCATGCACGACGGATCGGAGGACAGGGAAAGGAGGGAAACCGGAGAAGGACGAACCAGCTGCTTGTCCACCGCTCGCCTTTTTGTTAATGCGGCCATGAGTTCTTTGCGTGCCGCATCATATTTTGCCTTATCCTCTGGAGTGACTACGTCGCCAGACATGGTGTTCACTTCTAGGTAGGTGTTTAGCGACGCGCAGTGGCGGTCGTCGCGTTATCACCCCCGCGCACCGCGTCCGCACCGTCCGATACATTGATGCACATGATGTGAGCGCTAAGTCGCATTGCTCTGACTCAAGGAAACTCGTAATTCAGAATCAATTGACTTTGGACATGTGCTTCCCAAGGACAGGAGATAGGAGCCTTACACTTGCGTTTATACAGTAGATTTGTCCAGAAGAATATACACTACTCGAAAAATAGGTAGCCTTGGTCAACAACGGGGAAACAAAGAAGCGTTTGCGCGTCCGCTTTATTAGTAAGTCTATCATAGTCCGATACCAAGCTGAGCTAAGTACAAGTGTCCTCCGCGCGAAATGTCCCCGGAGTCCGAGATGGATCAAGTCGAGGTAGCATTATAGATAATTGGATTGGCCGTCATTGCAATTTTTCTACCGATAGTGCCCTGAGTTAGAGAGCATTCACGAGTTAAAATGAGCGTATCGATGAAGGATCAAGTTGGACATACTTCGCAGTCGTCCCACTCTTCCAGAACTAATACATAGAATGTGGCATTCGTAGCGGGATTTCCGCCGCCAAACCCGCCCTGTGGCTGTGCAAAGTTTGGCATTGTTAGATTGGGAGGCGCAGGATTAGTTGGGTATGGAACAGCTGAGCAAGCGCATTATGAGTTTGTTGACGAATGATAAGGGGGAAGGGTTCACTAACCAGGGTAATTTTCCGCATCATATCGTCCAAAGTAATACCCACTCATGAATTGATTCGAAGGCGACATAGACGTAGGGAGTTCGGTGGCGAGGTATACCGAATATGCGTAACTTGATTTGCAGTAGTCGGCATTGATGTTATAAAAAAAGTCAAAAATGCCTCCAGGAGTGATTACAGTATATGGGGCAGGCGCGCTGATAGTACCTGGCGTGCCCTGTGCCATAGCAAACTGTATTAAAGTGAGAATACTAGATAGAGATATAGCCAAAGTGTGCATAATGGATAGCGTTTTGAAAATTTAGTCGTTTGATGAATGAACCTATCCAACAGCTGGGGCAGAGTGGATCATGACGCGAATTGGAGTCTACCTTTATACCAGCTGCCTCTGGATCCGAATGTCCTACATGAGTAAGGTTCATCCGCTCCAAGGAAGCATTGAAACAGCATGTCCCCACGATCGGAACTTGCAATCTGGAGAGGACGGAGTAACGCGAGCCCTCGTTGCCAAGCCTGCCAGCTGGCATTACGATGAAATTGAGCCATACTACGAGTAGCAAACAAGGTGCAGTAAGTGGTCATCTGCTCGTGCCACATGCCGCCTGCTGCTGGCAATAAGTGGCTTGCAGCGCATTAGATCTCGGGCAGAACTCGCCGTGTCCTTATGATGCTGGGAATGTAGAACACCGAGGCCAATTCAGAGCGAGCGATAGGAATGCTTCCAGACGCATTCGAGCCAGCTACTGTGAGACTCCAGGGAAGATGTCTTCCTGGAGAACTCCGACTTATAGCTTGCAATGCGGCGTCTTCCATGTATCTTTCACCAGACCGAGCTGAACTACGAAGAAACCACTTTCAAGGCCTCCCCATCGGTTGAACGATGTCACATCAGATAACACTGGGCAAGAACTGTTCCGTTTTCCCATACATTCAGGCATTAGAAATGCACGTACTTCTGGTATTCGTACACCCTGCAAGAATCGTCCATAACGTATATTATCCGGCAACCTGCGAGATAAGGAGAATGAACTACATGAAGTATACGAGGGCATTCTTCTTCTTGCTCTGGACTGTTGGGCAGAGGGTGTAAGGGACTATGTGACGCGAAGGATAATAAGGTTACTCACCCTCCGAAATCCCACTGAGGAAGTGCTCGTGATTCAACTTCGTAGCACCTTCACGAAGGGCAATCATGCCAGCCTCCACACAAACAGCCTTCAACTGAGCACCGTTGAATTCGTCTGTACTCCTCGCTAGCTCCTCGTAATTGACATCCAGAGAACAAGACATCTTCCGTGAGTGAATTTGGAGAATACGTGCGCGTGCGGTCTCATCAGGTAGCGGGAATTCAATCTTTCTATCCAATCGTCCTGACCTAAGGAGAGCAGGATCTAGGATATCAATCCGGTTTGTCGCAGCAATAACCTAGGCGATTATATGAAGTCTCCGTATCATTATTATGGATGACCAACGTACCTTGATTCGTTCATCACTACTGAAACCATCTAGTTGATTTAGAAGTTCTAGCATGGTCCTCTGTACTTCTCGATCACCGCTCTTCTCCGAGTCGAACCGCTTGGTTCCAATAGCGTCCAGTTCGTCTATGAAGATGATCGCAGGCGCCTTCTCTTTGGCAAGCTCGAATGCGTCGCGGACGAGCTTCGCGCCATCACCGATGAACATTTGCACCAACGACGGGCCAGCAAGTTTCAGATAGCACGCTTGCGTCTGCGCCGCGCAAGCACGCGCTAGCAAAGTCTTACCAGTTCCTATGGATGTTGTCAGACTCGATGTGACACAGCGTGAGCAGGTAGAACGTACCAGGAGGACCATACATAAGACAGCCTTTTGGAGGTTTGATTCCGAGTGTCTTGAATTTATCGGCTTGTTCCATGGGAAGGACTATTGCCTCAACGAGCTCCTCGATCTGCTTCTCCAGACCACCAATGTCGGTGTAAGTCTCTGTGGGTCGCTCATCAACTTCCATTGCCTTGACTCTCGAGTCAAATTCGGCCGGGAGCTTGTCGAGGACGAGATACGAGTCTTTGTTTACTCCCACGAGATCCGCAGGCTTCAGCTGCTCAGCGGGGACAAGACCAATGAGGGGAAGGAATACGGTTTGCCGTGTTGAGGTCTTGATAACCGCGCACTTGCCCTTCCGCATGGAATCCAGATCTCTGTTGGCCCCATCCTCCTCTCCTTCTGGGTCCACATCCAGTATCTGTCGTTCTCGTTAGTAGCAGAATGAGGGTACCAGTGGGCCACTCACCTCGACCACATTTCCGACCAAATATGGTAGCACCTTGTTCTGTTTGATCTTTTCTCCGTTGTCCCTGATCTTCTCCTTCATGACATTCTGCTCGTGTTGTAAACGCAGCGTCTCCGAGCGCATGACCTGGAGAAGCTGTCTAAGCCTATAAATTTGCAGATGAGACCATGCTGACCTTCAAGTCATTGTCAATTAGCCGTATCCGTGTAAGTATCTCGTCGGTGCTCAGTCCCATGATGTCCTCGGGAATGTCAGACCAGGTCTCTTCAGCGGGTTGGTCTGGCGTAGTGTCCATTGCATTTGGTTCTGTGGAGGTCGTTGGTGTTGGCTCTGGCTGCTTCTCATTGTTGTTTTCCGGTGGAGGGACTGGTGGTTGCGTTGAGGACATGCCGACAGTTGTGGTAAAGAGAATAGCAGTCCGCGGTTGAGAGGAATGCAAGGACGCGTAAGACGCGTCGCGCCAATTAGTAATTACATGTGAAAATGTAAGTCATACGCAAGTCATTCAAATGATATGTAATTAATTTCGTCTTACTTGAGGTGGGCTTAAATTTATACAGATTTCGCACGCGGACTCAGGACTCAGATGAAGGTTAGCAAAAGGTTAGCGCGCGCGCTGCTTTTGATCAAAACTACAAGTTTCATGATGCAATAACTGGTCTTCTCGATGCGGCTCTTTGAAACACTCCCTAGCGCACCCAAGCAAGATTGCAGCGATGTCCGTCCGCGTGCTGACAGTGTGCTGACTGATGCAGGGCGGCCCGTATTCAGGGCGCATATACCAAATAAGGCAGCTCGTGAAATATAATAAGAACCCAGTTCAAAGTTCGGACCATCCCAGGACCAGAACTCAGCAGGCAGCCATGTGGATCTCTCCTGGGTTCCCACTGTCTGTCCTCAGTCTTGCAGGTCAGGTCCCGCTGGACAAGCCCACCGCACCATCCCCTGCCATGTATCCTGCTACCCAGGATTTCGCGTTCAAGCAGGACGCGGAGACCTTCGCCCCAAAGGATCTCGTGGAACTCTCGCGACCTGGCACAGCTGTCGCCAATCCCGCTGGTGACTTGGTTGTCGTGCCCGTCACCAAGTACTCCATTGATGAGGCAAAGTAAGCGATCTTTTCATATCCGTTGCTCGTTTACTCACGATTCAATATTCTTTCCACTCAGGAACTACAGGTCGATTTATATCGCCCCGATCGAGCCGACCATCCAGCCGCTTGAAATTCCGTTAGCTAACGGGGGGGAGGCGTTCTGGCTTGATGCGCGCACATTGGCTCACGCCGTCGCCGAGGGGGACGACAATGACAAGGTCACAGCCCTCTACGCCATCTCGGTAAAATACGAAGCCGACTCGTCTGCAGGAATTCTTAGCGTACCTGATTCGCCCAAGCTCATCGGTAAATTCCCGACATCGACTGCGACGAATTTTAAGTACTCGGACAAGGCGAATACCCTCGTTTTCTCTGATCTAGTACACGCGGATGGTGATCTCACTGCCGCAAAGAAGAACGATGAGGCATGGGAGAACAGAGGTTACTCGGCCTTCGTATACGACGAGACTTACGAAAGGCACTGGGATACTTGGATGGGTCCTAAACGGCCCTCCCTTTTCTCAGTAACGCTTTCGCATACGCCGGGAAAGGACTGGCAGTTTGGCACTGACTTTGTCAACCTGCTGAATGGCACTGGGCATGTGCGTGCTGCGATCAACCCTGTATTCAACAACACCGTATCACTCATCGTCACACGTAGCATTCCCCTGTTGAACCATTTGGTGGGACAGATGATTTTGATGTTTCAGATACCCATGTGGTATACACCGCATTGGACCCGACCCTCCCCCCTGCCTGGCACACGAAGCAGAATGTATGCCATAGTCACCTTTACTATGTGTCGGATTCGGACTCACGATTACGATAAGATTTACATCACAGAGTTGGGTAGCGAGCAGAAGCCCAGGGAACTCACCTCTGGAGTTCATGGTGCTACTCACGCTCCAGTATTCAGTACTAAGGGGGATAAGGCAGCTTGGCTACAACTAGACAAGGACGGCGCTGAAGCTGACAGGTACGTTATTGGTTGGGTATCACAATAATTACGCTAAATCCGATCATCCATAGAGCGAAAGTCGTCGTATACGATCTCACCACGAATGTGAAGTATACTCTCACTCAACATTGGGACCGTTCTCCAGATGCCCTTGCCGTATGTTCGATTCGTTATGCCGTAACGTTACGGCAGCATGCTGACATCTAGAACACAGTTCTCGAGCGACGACAAGACTCTTTACTTTACGGCTGGTGACCATGCACGCATAAAGATATTTGCGCTCCCTATTCCTGCTACTCCGTCAGCCTCAACAGCTGATCCGGATCTGTCAGAGGTGTACAAAACGCCTTTGGAACTCACGTCTAGTGGTGCTGCATCTGGCGTGCAAGTATTGTCAAACGGAAGGCTGGTGTTTACGCGTTCCTCGCTTGCCTCCCCCAACGATGTGTTCGTGTTACATGGTTTAGACAGCTTAGATCTGCTCTCTAAATCGTCGCGCGAGTCATTCAAGGGACAAGTAAACCAACTCACTCGGTTCTCTGAAGATGCGCTCAAGGGAAAGAACTTGGATGCCGGAGAGGACTTCTATTTTGACGGAGCTGAGGGCGTAAAGGTGCAAGGATGGATCCACAGGCCCCCTGGCTTCAAGCAAGGCGATACGAAGAAGTGGCCCGTCGTCATGT
This sequence comes from Fibroporia radiculosa, assembly GCF_000313525.1. Taxonomy (NCBI): domain Eukaryota; kingdom Fungi; phylum Basidiomycota; class Agaricomycetes; order Polyporales; family Fibroporiaceae; genus Fibroporia; species Fibroporia radiculosa. The sequence continues at coordinate 5,006 of NW_012133414.1, read as the reverse complement.
TGATCCACGGAGGTGAATCACATCCGATGTTTCTGTCTGTTCGCGACTGACAGCGTTGGTTAGGTCCGCAGAGTGCTTGGGCAGATCAGTGGTCGACTCGGTGGAATCCCAACAGTGCGTTCCTTGCTGGTATGAGTGCGCTCACACAAGCCTCATGTTTGCTATGTAGTCTTCGCCCAACAGGGATATGTTGTGATCGCTATGAATCCTACGGGCTCTACATCATTCGGTCAAGGTTTGAATGAATTGCCGATCATCTGATGTCGTGCGTTGTAATGACGCGGAATTGCAGAATTCACCGATGCTATCTCTGGTGACTGGGGAGGGAGACCATTTGAAGATATGCAGAAAGGCTGGGCCTACGTCCTCAAGAACTATCCAGAGGTATTACTAGTGATGATTTACGACTCATAGTCATTTACCTTGTACAGATCGACCCCGACCGTGCAGTCGCTGCAGGTGCCAGCTGGGGTGGATACGCCATCAAGTGCGTATATCCGCAACATTGTTTCGCTGCGGGTCGTTTGTTTCTAATATGATGAGTTTTACAGCTGGATTCAAGGTCATCCAGAGTTTGGCTTTGGCTTCAAGGCACTTGTATGTCATGATGGGGTGAGTCTATCGTACTTTCACGTCCATTCCTCGATGTTAAGCGTCTTGGCATAGGTCTTCTCTGCAACTTACAACGGGTATTCTACCGATGAACTCTTCTTCGTAAGTCCTTGCGCGATTTGCTCTCTAGGGGCATGACTAAATTCTGAACCTCCACATAGTTCAACAATGAATGGAGAGGTCGTCCGTGGGACCCCGAGGCTAAGGCTCTTTTAGCAAAGTAAGTCACCAGATTCGACTTCGCTCACTATCTCACATGCCGTTCCAGATACGATCCTACCAACTTTGTCCACAAGTGGTCCACGCCCATGTTAGTCATACATGGGAGCAAAGACTACCGTCTCCCCGAAACAGATGGTATTGGCGCCTTCCACGCACTTCAAGAGTAGGGTCAGCTTATGTCATACCGATACATATCGTTAATCCTTGTGTATCTTAGGCTTGGTGTTCCCAGTCGCCTGGTGCTCTTCCCTGATGAGAACCATTGGGTGATGAACCACGCTAACAGGTTTGTTTCCCGCGTATTGTGGTCACTTTGAGAGAAACTGACATGATGCGATCTTAGTTTGAAGTGGCATTACGAGGTTTTCAGATGGTTCGAGAAGCAGTTGAACTCAGGCCGATGAACATCGAGGTCGATTTCGGTTCATTCTTGCTGGCGTGTCTAAAATGGAAACTGTATGGTCTGTATACCAGGACTATTTGAATCCTCAATGAAGTAAATTCGTTCAGTGATCATTGTGATGGTCAAGCTTCGATGGAACCTTCTGGTGTCCAAGCGGAATCGCTTCCACACGACGCGATCACATGATGCGGCAACCTGTAGGTATAATTACGCGCTCGAGTCGAGTCGTTTATAGCCTGTCCTTCGCGTCGTCACTCCTCGATTTTCTGTCTGAATAGGCTTGCAATGGCAGCTCAAATGAAGTCCGTCCCCGTATCGCAGAATGTCGGACTAGAAGTCAAGAATTACGCAGCGACAATGGAGATCCTAGACGAAGGCTTCTTGGTGCAGTATGCTGGTATCAACCCTGAAACGGGCAAAATATGGAAGCCGATGTGGGTGAGTAGGGACTAGTGTAGTCCACTGGCCATCGCAGAGTGAGAGATCAGCAAGGATCGTAAGGAAGGTCGGTCATTTGTTAGATCTCTCACGCTGGAGGACAAGTCTAAACGAGTCTTACAATGGTACTGCATCTTAGCTGGCTTCTTGAATTTGGCTATGAATCTTCCTGAACCGCTTGCGAAGGAAATGACGGTATTGCCTAAGTGTGCAATGTCTTCTGGGACGAAAGCGAACTTAATGCCCAATGAGGCTGTTGATAGTCACGATTTGGAAGGTGCATCACAAAAGAAAATGAGACGCGAGGCAGACGGGTCCCCACAACTTAAAGAGGACAAAGCGAGACTGCGGGCCCGAGTGCGCAAACCAACTAGTATATTCATTCCGAACAAGAGTAGGACTGTGTCCCAATCCAGCATGATTCACAGGCAATCTAGAGGCATCGTCTTTTCGAAAGATCCAGATCCAGAGGTTATACAAGCAGTGTCACAACAGACCGACAATTCTCGGATGTCTCTTGGTGTGTCTTACGCCAAATCAAGCCTCCATTCGCTGATAACTGCGTTCCTTCTGCTTGTAGAGTCGGGTTTACATTGGATGTTAGATCCGATTATCTCGTCAAAGAAAGGAATGGCAGTAGAGATCCGTGGAACTGCCGGTGATAGCGGTTGGTTCCAGGGGCAGTATGAGGATCAACAGGGTGCAATTCTTTCTTCGTTTATAACAGGAAGCTCTTCCTTCGCGTCGACCGCTTGCACATGAATCTTGCATCCCGTCGATCCGTCTTCCAGCATCACTCATGGAACTCGAGACCAACTCAAGTCGGATAATCCCAGCTTGTTATCAGGACCGGCAGCAAAGTCTTAGCTGGTAGTGTCAGATGTCTGTACCTCGTCCTCCTTCATGCTCGCACTCAGATGCCCCCTGTTAGTAGGTCAGCATTTGGAAAAAAACTGTATGCTGGGAATCAATTAAGAGACAACGCCCAGATGCTGTGTCTTTGGATACGGAGGTTTCTCCGCGAGCTTCGCAGCGTGGCCATGTCCAGTGCAGCGCAAGCCTGTTGCATGCATTCTCCCAAAAATCAGAGCTGCTTGGTCCGTACTCAATATATGTCAGTTCATCTCCATTATAGACTACAGGTTGAGTGACTTTATGCTGCAACACAATGCGACAAGAGAGAATGGAAAAACATGGACGACCGCTGCTGCATATGCATATAGTAGAGGACTTTCGACATTCTGTAGAGATGTGAACGGAGAGCGGACTTACTAATATTGTCTCTACTAGCCCAATCACCAAGCTCTCGATGCCCCGGTAGCTATACGTAGTACGCAGTACTTTTAAGCGCTCAGCCTTGCGCGCCATAACATGATGCATACCCTCCGCAGTGATTGCGCAGAAGTGCACGGCGTTTGTGTGATTTCCGAGAACGATCCGAGCACGAATGAGTGGTCGCTTTCTGATAAAACGTCCCTCCTTGCACTAATCCGCAAATCTACCGCCCAGCAAGTTCAAAATAGACGACTGCGGCTGCTTCCAGAGAAACATGAGGCGGAACATCAAAGCTGAGATGCCGTCTGCTACGCGTCGCCCTTCCAGTCTAAAATACTGGGAGTATGCTAGAGTCCGTTGCTTGAAGGTGCCACAAGCGATAGATTTCATGTTGGTGTTTGTATCGTTGTGTAAATGTGGGCCCGACAAAGCCCATTTTCAGGCAGAGAGCAGGGCTGCAGAATCTTCTGGCGGATTGCGCTATGCCTGCCAGCCGGCACGGGCGACGCGTATAGGTATCGGCACGGGCTATACGTACGGTTATGACACCTCGCACGAAGACACAGGAGAGAGGATATACAAAAGCAGGGGGGGATGAAAACAGCGATTAGCATTCCCCACTCATACCACCATAAAATTGTCACATCATGGTGGCCGCAAACTTTAACATCAACCGCCCCGCCCCAAACGTCCCGTTCTACACACCTGCGCAGAACCCCCCCGCAGGCACTGCGATTGACCCGCAGCCCGACGGCCGACCGATTCCCAAGCTGTTCCAGCCACTCCGGATCCGTGGCGTCGAGTTCCAGAACCGCATCTTCGTGAGTGCACTTTTTTCACCACGCCAGACACAAGCGTAAACGGACCGCGTGGACAGTTATCGCCGATGTGCCAGTACTCCGCGGAGAATGGGTTTCCCGGTCCCTGGCACACTGCACACTGTAAGTCTCTGCGAGTCCTCCGCCCCCGTCGCCGTCCTCACGTCCGCCTCACGCGACAGTGGGCGGCATCTTCACGCGCGGCCCGGGGCTGACGTTCGTGGAGGCGACGGCCGTCCTCCCCGAGGGCCGCATCTCCCCGCAGGACACGGGGTTGTGGTCCGACGCACACGTTGCGCCGTGGCAGGAGATCGTCGCGTTCGCGCACTCACAGGGCCAGAAGATCGGCATCCAGCTTGCGCACGCGGGGCGCAAGGCGTCCACCGTAGCACCGTGGGTCATCGGCCGCAGCGCGTCCGTGCTCGACGGCGGCTGGCCGGACGACGTGTGGGCCCCGAGCGCGGTGCCGTACAACGAGCAGTCCCCGCAGCCGCAGGCGTTGGCCACGGCGGGGATCAGGCGCGTCGTGTGCGCATTTGCGGATGCGGCGCGG
>NW_012133414.1:0-523 GCF_000313525.1 Fibroporia radiculosa | reverse complement strand
CGCTCCGGGCGGGCTTTGACGTGATTGAGATCCATTCGGCGCACGGGTACCTGCTGAACGAGTTCCTTGCGCCGATTGCGAATCAGCGCACGGACGAGTATGGAGGGAGCTTTGAGAACAGGATCCGGCTGCTGCTGGAGGTTGTCGACGCGGTGCGGGCGGTGATACCACCCATGATGCCGCTGTTCGTGCGGTGAGTGTGTGCGTGCAGTCAGAACGTCGTGTACACTAACCCTTGTGCATATAGCGTGTCGGCAACGGACTGGCTGGAGGAGGTGTTCCCGAACGACACATGGACGGGACAGGACACTATCAGACTTGCGGCCATCCTCGCGGAGCATGGCGTCGACCTGCTCGACGTGTCCAGCGGCAGCGTCCATCCGCAGCAGAAAATGAAGACCGCCCCGCTCGCGAACCAGATTCCGTACTCGCATGCGGTGCGGAAGGCCCACGGGGACAAGATTCTTGTTGGAGCTTTGGGCGCGATCAATACAGGCAAGTTTGCACAAGAGATTTTGGACGA
>NW_012133413.1:23713-150768 GCF_000313525.1 Fibroporia radiculosa | reverse complement strand
AGCGACGGGCTGCGGGGGCGGGATCAGGACAGCGTGCAGTCAGCGGAGGGTGAGGGGGGGAACTGACCGAGAGCCTTGCCCAGTGTTCGCCCTGTGCGGGGACGAGGGCGGCGTCCCAGATGGATGGGCGGACGGGCCTCTTGCGGAGAGGCGGAGCGCCGGGGGGATCGGGCGGGGCGAGGAGGAGGCCGGCGGCAAGGGCCTCGTCGAGCCTGCGGCGGAAGCGTCTGCGGAGGATGAACGAGCGCAGGACGATGGCGGCAGAGACGAAGAGGAGGAGGAAGAGCGTCGCGAGGAACGTGAACCTGATGGACGAGTCGGGTTGCGTCGACATGAGTGACTTGGCCCAGCAGCCGCGCGCACAGCAAACTCCCCGCCTCCGCTGACAAATATTGGCACACGCACAAATACACCGTCCGCCGTCGTGCTCGTGGCTGTCGTCGACCTCGCCCCCATCGTGGTCGGGAGCACGTCGACGTCGGCCCCATGACTCTCGCTTCCCCTCGGATTCGCCCTGCTGCTTCTCAGCGTCTCCCTGATCACGTCCCCTCACCACGCTACCCAGACATGAACTACACCTTCCGCTCGTCCCTCACCCGAGCCTCACGCCAGACGCACCACCTCCGCACATTTCAACTTCTTCTCGTATTATTTGCGTAGGTGTAAAAGTAATTACATGCACTCGTCAGCAATTTCATACGGATACCAAACCGAACCGCACACAATCTCGGCCAATAATGAGGGTGGGTCCGTGTCCCCCGCGCCGCGCGCACAGGACCGCTCAATCTGCAACAAAGCCGGGCTGCGCGTACAGCGCCCCGTAGACATTCAAATGAATCGATGCCAGTTTTGCGAGCCTCTCCGCCAGGTGGCGGATCTCCGGCATCAGTGGCTCCAGCCCGCTCGCCGCCCCGGGCTCCTGCTGCACGCCACCCTCTGCTGGCAGCCCGCCCTTCTTCAGCGACGGAACCATGATCTCCACCGCCGCCTCCAGCACCTGCTCGCGTATCCGCTTCCGCATCAGCATGCTCAGCGGCGCCTCGTGCCGCAGATTCGATTCGGTCCAGCTCGACGCAAGCTTGATCGTCTGCTCGTCCGGCGTCCTGATATCGTGCGCAGAGCAGGACGAAGAGGCGCCAGCGCTCGTCCGCTGGCGTGCGTCCGTCGCCCGCATGGCCACCTGCAGCACAACGTTGCTGATATCGTTGTGCCATTTCGCCCACTCCGCATCCGTCTTGCCTTCCAATCGCTCACCAGCTTCCTTGTGGCTTGCTGTCCGCCGTGCGCCTTGGAAGCACAAGCCAAGATGTGGAGGCCCGATATCCCAGATCTCCTTTTTGAGTTTCAGCAGCTCATCTAGCTTCACGTTCGTCCTCGCGGCATCCCCCTGCACAGAGCAACCGGAGAACACGAGCTGCCGATAGAGCATCAGGAGCATGTACAAGGCGGTGAAATCTGCCGCATCGGTGGTGAGTGTCATGAGGCGTCCGTGATCAAGATAAAGCGTCTCGGGATACCCTGCGAAAAGCGTCACAGTGGGTGTCGTTCGTGGGGTAGAGGGTAGTGGAGAGCAGGCGGGGGAGGCTGGTGGGGGTGAAGGGGGGTTGAAGACTAGATCTACGATCGCGCTGGTTGCCGCTATCTGAATCTGCGTTCTGTGAGGAAGTTTTGTGTAGCCGTCGCCCGCGGAAAGGGAGCACAGCCCGGACATCTCAGCACGCCGCGCGACCTCGCGATGTGCGGATTGCAGCCATTCGCGGGTCACCGCAAGCGAGAGGTGACCGCCCTGCCTGCTCTCCTGGAACGTCTTGAGCTCGTACTGCGCAGCCGACTGGACAAGATATGGTCTTAGTGTCTGCAATTGATGGTTGGCGACATCCTGTCAGCAATCAACGAGGATGGGCATCAGTCTTACCCACGATCTGGCAGATGAGTGAAATCAAGACTGACCAGTTTCATCAGCTCCATGATCTCGAAGCACAACCGAATCGCACGAACGGCATCGACTTTACTGCCGTTGCCGCCTGGTGCACACGATCTCGCGAGGGCAACCATTTGGTCGACCGCATGATCCCGCATGGGCGCACAATGGCATCGAATGATATCGCCAATTGTCTGAAACACCCCAGAGGGATCGAACAGGCCGTGGTCGAGTTCCTGTTGGATGAGGTCCGCGTCGAGCACTTCTCGGAGTTGTGCGACATGCGTGAGGTTTTGCTGGAATTGCGAGTGCAGCGACGTTGGCTGGACGCAAAAGCCGGGCGATTTTGCCATGACGGGTTGGATGATCGACACCAGCACTTCCAAGAGCTCTAGCAGAAGCGGCCGGATGCGCGAAGCCACCCGCACGGTCGTGCGATGGTCCAAGGCGACCGCATATATGGGCCTGCCTGTGGGTATATGCGGTGTGCTGCAGACGCATATCCGCTCGCACGGCCGCCCGTGGGCGTCGATAGTGAAGCAGGTACATCCCGTCTCCAACTCTCGGACGATGGCGAGCCAGTAATTATCCGCCATGTCGCGCTTCCGGCGACTGGAAGTGGGACGAAACTGCAGTCCCGAGTCGAAAAGCAGATCATGACCTAGAGAAGTACATGCGCAGAAGAATGAGACGTATGTGGGAGAAAAATAAGATGCAGGAAAGACGAACGGAGCTGTGGATTGCGCAAGATCGCTTCGAGGTCTAATTCTTTCAGCGTCTCGCGATTCACGGGAGGCTGATGTGGGGGTATATGAGGCGAAATGGGGTCGACGGGGGAGACGGGGAGAGAAGAAGTGTGACGGGGAGTAGAAGGTAAGCTGTTTACACGTAACAAAGAGCCTCTGCTGGGGCCAGGTTCTGTGGCCGAGACGATGCCTGTATCTCGAGTCTCGCCGGCCCGCGCGCGGCGGACGTATCTGCGGGGAGACGGGACAGCGTGGCTGTAGAGACCACGGGCTCTGCGGAGGCGTCGTGGGGAGGCGGGGGTGGGCTGGGGTATCTCGATGCGTGGACGCTTTGGTCTGGACGGGCTGTCCTTGTGGGAGCCCGACATGTAGGCCATGGAGGAGGATGGGGGATGCTCTGGCCAGGAGGAGACGATGGCGTGGTCGGCGTCTGGGAGGAGCCAGGAAGGGGCGGGCGGACGGTCTGTGCGCTTGGAAGGACATCGGGGAGTGGCGGAGGAGTCGATGAGCATGGGCTCGCAGGAGGGGGCGTCGGAGGGGGCGTCCTGGGGCTGGCAGTCGTCGGGGTCGGCCTTGCGTTTGCGACGGAGGGACTGGAAGGGGAGGGCTTCATGGGCGAGGTCGTCCATGGGGAGGCAGAGAATGAGGGGGAGGAAGAAGGCGGAGGGCGATATTTAGGGAGAGGAAGGCGAACACATGGGGGCAGGCCGCTTGACGTCCACGCTGCCATAAGTCGCTGCAGACGCTCGCCGCATTTTTCTGAAAAAAGTCTTTCAAGTCTGCAGTGCCGCGCCCTCCTCACCTTCTCCTCCTCTTCCTCTTCCTCCTCCTCCTCCTCCCTTCCCCCCAGCCTCGCCCAGCAACGATCTCCCGCAGTCTCCAGCCCCCATCTGTCTTCACTCCTCTCTGTCCGCGACCGAGTCTTGTCAGCGGATCACCTCCAGCCAATCTCCGTCCAGCACTCATTCGCACGCTCCAGCTGCACGCCCGCCACGTTCTCTGGCCGCCTCCGACTCGTCTTTCCCCGTCGTACGTAACCTCGCGCTTTATCAGATCTCCCTTGCGCGACTCTCTTCCTCCTCGACCCCACGAGGCTCTCGCTCGCGCCATCACGTCGACCCAGAACGCACCCATCCCGTCAGTCGCCCGCCCACGACGCATCCTGCACACCGCCCACATTTCTTCACCCAGATCGGTCGACGTCCCATCTCTCCACTGCCCCTATTCCTCTTCCTCAATGTTTATGCCCACCGTGAGGCCTTTGGCCGAATGATAAACAGTCCCCTTGTCGCACACTTGTCCAAGCTTGATCCAAATCAGTGATCCTACCGATTCCGATTGCATTCCCCGCACTGCTCCTACTTACCACTTACAGCCACACCCCGTTCGATTTCTGTCTGTCTGTCTCACCTCGCCCGAGTCCAGCGTCCCCGTCACGAGGACAACGCTCGTCCCGTCGCGCTTTCCCGCAGACTGCTCCCACACCTCTTCTTCTCCACTGTCTTCTCAACGCATTCACGACACGAGGAGCCGTCCTCCCCCACTGACATTGATTGTTGGCACTGGCAGCCCTCCGCCGCACAGGCCCCGTATCATAGATCGGGGCCAATGCCACCGGTGGATAAGCCGTCTGCGGAGACATTCGCGCTCTGGCCTCCTTGCACCTCTTCCCCGGAGGCTTATCTCAGCATGTTGCGCCAGCGCTGGGCTGCTCTTGCCATCGCTGGCCGACTCACGCCTCGAGACTGCACTCCCAGCTCTCACGCCAGGCGTTATGAACTGGACACCGTCTCCTGGAATTCTATCACGTCATCCTCTTGTCAAGATGTCTTGTTCCTCCGCCCCCTAAGCTCTCGTGCTGCGTGGCCAGTGTTTAATTGAACCTTCCTATCCCGGACGTCTAAACTGCGCCCGAAGATCCCGCGTGAGGTGTGAACCCCTTCAGCGCCCGCTCGTCCACTCACACCTGGTAGGTATGCTGCACGTCCGCACTGTCATTGTCCTCCAGCGATTGTAGTACATGCCTCCACAATACATGTTTTGAGCGTCACAAACAATGCTCCATTCGCTCGCTGAATTTTGACGTCACAAAAGCGCACGGCTCACCCGCGCAGATAGCGCAATCCGGGTACTACTTACCCACCCATGAGCATGCTGTACCATCATGGATGGTCATGAGATTGCTTCTACACAGCTGTGGGATGTACATAAGTGGGCTGGAAAGCGTCCTTCACTCATCATCAATCAACTTCCCGTCTGTCTGGCCGCTGGCTTGCGCGTCCTCCGTCGGCTTCTTCGCTTTGCGACCGTAGAACTCGGCGATGATCTTGGGGCTTATACGATTCAATTGCTCCTTCGGGAAAATACGCAGCAGACTCCAGGCAAGGTCGAGGGACTCGAAGATGGTTCGCGACTCGTAGGCACCTGCGGGACGTCAGTCGTCCTACCCGCAAACGCCTGCACATGAACCAGACGAACCTTGACCCACGAACTGCCGTTCGAATTTGTCCAGGAACTCCAACGCAAGCTTGTCTTCTGGTGACAACGCCTCCTCACCGACGACTGCCTTCATCGAAGCGGCATCTCGCCCGATGGCGTATTTTGCATACTGGAGCAACAACGTGAATAACGCTCATAGTTCCCATCAAGATAACACTTGCCAGCTGATTCGAGACGTCGCCATGATCTTTTCGCGTGAGCTTCTCGCCAATGGCGCTCTTCATGAGACGCGACAACGAGGGTAGCACGTTGATTGGCGGATAAATTTGCCTGTTGTGCAGCTGACGATCCACGAAGATTTGGCCCTCGGTAATGTAGCCTGTCAGGTCAGGGATCGGGTGCGTGATATCTGCAAAGTGACCCGATATGACAAGGTGTTACACTAGAGTATCTGCGATTACTCACCGTCGTTTGGCATGGTGAGAATCGGTATTTGGGTGATGGAGCCATTGCGACCCTCCACGCGTCCAGCACGCTCATAGATGGTGGACAGGTCAGTGTACATGTATCCGGGGTATCCACGACGACCAGGGACCTCCTCGCGCGCGGCCGAAACCTAGCGTCGTGCTGTGTTACAACGGACTGATGGACTTGGCGACGCAGGGCTTACCTCGCGCAATGCATCTGCATACGATGACATATCTGTCAGGATAACCAGCACATGCTTTTCCAGCTGGTACGCATAGTACTCGGCAGTGGTGAGGGCCAGACGGGGCGTGATAATCCGCTCGATCGTAGGGTCGTTAGCGAGATTGAGGAAGAGCGTGACCCGGTCTAGACTTCCGTTCTCCTCGAAGTCCTGCTTGAAGAACCGCGCCGTTTCCATGTTGACACCCATGGCCGCAAATACAACAGAGAAGTTGTCCTCATGGCCGTCATGGACGTCCTTTGTCGGCCGCTTGACAAGACCGGCTTGTCGCACGATTTGGGCAGCAATCTACTGCAGTCAGTACACGGGGCATACGCGTGCAAGAGAGTCCTACCTCATTATGAGGTAGACCGGCTGCCGAGAAGATAGGGATCTTTTGGCCTCGGGCAATAGAGTTCATGGTGTCGATTGTAGAAATACCGGTCTGAATCATTTCTTCGGGGTATATACGAGAATATGGATTGATAGGAGAGCCTAGAGCGTGACTCGTTGTCAGTAGTATGCACACATAGGGACGGAAAACAACCGACCGTTGATATCGAGGTAATCCTCCGCAAACACCTTCGGACCCTGATCAATCGGAAGGCCAGAACCGTTGAATATCCGACCCAACATGTCCTCAGCAACGGGGAGTTTCATGCTGCTTCCCGTGAACTCGACATGCGTCGCCTTCACATCCACTCCCGACGTACCCTCAAAGACTTGCACAATGGCTTTCTTTCCCTGCACTTCCAAGACTTGGCCCCCACGTTTCGTTCCATCCGGCAGAGTGAGCTGTACAATCTCATTGTACGAAGGGAACTGATGTACGACCAGGTGAGCATTGGCTCATAATTTACTCACAAACACTCACCTTGACATTATCCAGGACAACGAGGGGCCTGCGAAAATTTCCAGCAAAACAAAATTATTGTGGAAAATGCAAGGACAAACCCGTTGATTGCTGAGACCGTCCGGTAGTCTGCATGTTGCGAGGGCTCAGCAAGGCTGCGTGGGCGTGTCGATAAACTTCTCACCGATGTGTGGTTTTACCGTATATTCGCGCGTGACCGCCGCAGCATTGATAGCTGCGAGTTCCTTGTCGCTGATCCGTGGGTCTGCAACCATCGTGAAGTCGTGAAATGCGCGCAGGTACCGGAGTATATCAGACGGTTGCGTGCAGGTACGATGCCCACAAGCGCCGCAGCCCAGACAGGTTCCCACGCTTTCAATGCGATTTATTACAACTGCGACGACGTCATAATACAACCCGTTTAAACGATTCGCTTATACTCATAGCCTGCCTCAGCTAGAGCCAATGAGCTACGACTCTATTATCATAAGCAGCTGTGAACATCTTTGCGCAGCATCTGCAACAGTCGATACATCACCCGAGGCCCTGTGAACCGCATCTCAGTACGAGAAATGATATTTCCAAAGCAGTGCGACCACCAACCATTCGGTCTCAAGTAATATATCTTCTGCTTCATCGGTCTCGTAACCAAGGTCTTTGGTTTGTAAGACAAGGTAAAGATGCTCTGCAGTGTCCGCTCGAACCTGTTCGTTGTTGTAATTTATGGATGGACAAGATGAAGCTGTCATGCCATGAGCTTTACCTTTGGATATTGGTGCGTCAAATATTGAGGAAGCTGCGTAATGCACTTTTCCCGGAGCTGATCCACCGGCAGCAAGTTGACAACTCTTCAAGCTCTCATCAGTAATTGTACCGTTCCAAAAAAAAAAAGACCCTGGAGCCTACATTCGCATAGACATGATGATGCGCTGATGGTTCTTGAGTCTGCACACATTTCTTGAGGCAATTGCAAGAAGCTCCGCCAAACTACGTCCAAATCAGAACATGATCCGAACCGGAGGAAAGAATGCGCACCACTCCAAACCGGCTAAATTTGTAGCCAGCGGTTCGAAAACGTCTGCTTCCAAGAGCAGATTATACGTCTGCAGCACGGGTACGACCACGCTGTTGGCACCCAAATTCCGCTTTGCCTGGGCCAGTAAATCTCTGGCCAGGCCACATAGATCGTACGCTGTTCCTTCGGCAGCGACAGGCAGGGTACGCGTGTAAGCAATGAGGCCTGCCGACACGGGACGTTGCTGCTCCAGACAACGGTTTAACTATCATAATCCCTCGAAAACAAATGGCAGATGCGGCTTACCGTGCTGTCGGTCTTTGTACTCGCACTCAACACGAGCCCAGCAAGAACAGCTTCGCGATACTTCTCAATTCCCAGAACCCTTACGGCCCGCGGAAAGAACCTGTCGCCGTCATTCCATCCAATTGTCTCATTATCGCTGTACAGTGTGGCCAATTAGTCATCTTTACACACCAAAGAGACTGCAAGAAAAACTACCTTAAGAAGAGCTGCTTCATGAGCGTGTCGCCACATATTTGCCACGCCTCCGCATCAGGTGTCAGGGGTAATGGCAACAGAAGGAGGCGAAGGAAACAATCTCCCGCTTCTCTCCGAACGTTGTCCAGCCTCTCCATGCCTTGCTTGAGGATTCCGCCGACGGCATCGTGATATTTCGATGCAGGGAAATAGTCCGCGAGGTTGGGCAAGTTTCCCGCGTGTGAGAAGAGCGTCTCCGCCAATGAAGTAAGCCCCTTCACACACGCAATTCGAACCCAAGAACCAACGTCACCTCGCTCATCCGATGTGTAATCAGTAAGTCCAGCTTGCAGTGCATCGATGATTTCACAAACCATGCCTGGTACCAGATCTAACACATTGTCAGTATGTCGCAACACGACATAACGAGAACCCCACGGTAAGTCAGCCGGGTGGCAATATTGGCCAGAATGAGGGACATAGACGTGTATGCATTGCGGCGAGTTTCTACGGTCACTTTTATCGGTGTCATCTGCGGTGTTATCGGTGTGCGTTCGGAAAAACAGAAAATGGGAAACATACCGATCGATTTACGCTGTACAACAGGCATCGAACAGCTTCAGAGAGGCCATGAGGGTGTGCATCGTAGTCTAGAACACCTAAGACCTTGCAGATGCTTTGTTGCATTGGGGATGATGCGGTTCCGAACTCGCGGATCAGCCTGTCCCGAGAAGTGAGCTTCTGAGATGAGATAATAGTCCAATGTAAACATTACCTATCAACGATTGCGGAGCAGTCTACCAACTTACTGACAGCGGCCATGGCCATTGCCGCAGCTTCCTGAACAACATCGCTCTTGCTCTTAAGGCCAATATCTACAATTTTGCGCCAATGGGGAACACTAGATCTGGCTAATTGTGTTTCTTCGATGGAGATGCTGGTCGCAATCAGATTGCAAGCGGCAGTGGTGACTAACTCGTGTCTTGGTGATTCGACAATCTTAAGAGGAACCTGAGACAGGTACGCGAAAATCTGTGGCAGCTTCTAGCGTCAGCCATGCTACTGAACTTTATAGAACAGACCTTGCGGCGTTCTGCTTCCGAGTCTTTGCTCCTATTCTGATAAGTAGCCGCCAGCTCCGTCAACGCCAAAAGAGCTCCATGAATATCCGTCATGTCGGGCCCTGTTAGAAATTGTGACTGGTCGACGACTGGTCAATTACAACACCTGAACTTTAGTAGATACAATGACCAACCGCCCTATGTGCTGCATCTGATGCCAAATTGGGGAGATCCAATTGACAAATCGCGCGAAGCGATTGTGCTCCTAATTGCCTCATTGAGGGATCCCAATGCCGTAACGTAATCGAGATCAGTTGATCAATGAGAAATGGACGGTACTCCACATGTCTGAGATCCATTCGATTAAAGTCAGTATTTGCTGACACGACTATACGCAACCTACTCACTCTGCAACATCCGGGGCAGCGATGAGAAAAGAGTTCCGGCGGACACCGACAGCATAGAAATCGGTTTTACGCAGGATATCAATTCCATGCGCGAACAAACTCTGCGGGCGATGGTGTCGTCAGAGGATGGCTCTTCGCCTATGTGTGAACCACCCACTGTTCGACCAACGTATTCTTGGAACGTGGCACTCGCAGCCCGGCGAATGTGAATCTCCCTGTCAAACAGAGCAACAGCAATCAGTCTATGGGATAAGTTATCCGCATGGGGCGCTAGAGCAGCGACGCCTTGAGCCCGCGCGAGCGACCACAATACATAGGAAGCGGCATCTCGAACATTCGACCCAATGGAATGCGCGCCCTTTCGGATGTCGAAATATAATGCCTGCCAATAACCTTATTAGTAGGGTGAGTATACAAGGTAGGAATGCCATACTTTACACAGCCATTCTATAAGCTCTGGAAGCCTCTCGTCGATAACCAATCCTCTTCGTGCCATTTCTGCACACGCGAGACAAGCTCCATGCCAGGTTCCCTCGGCCAGAGACGGCATGTCGTAGATGCTTGCGGCAGCCATAGAATGGATCGAGAACAAACCGATGAGTGTGTCGAGTACTTGTTCGGTATATTCAGGAGGAAGTCGCTCTGCTATACGCGCAACACCCTTGGCAGAAGACCATCGAACAACCGTGTCCTGCAATCCCGTTCAATATATGGTCGGCAACATGAATGAAGTCGTTCTGCACCTTGTCCTGAAGTGCATTAAAGAGCTCTTGCAGTATGGTTTCGACTTCTTCTGGAACGTCAACATCTTGAACGTCAGAATCATCCGTTTGCGCATCCAGATCAGCAACACTACTCGAAGTAAGAACACGACCTATGTTGAGGTAAGCCCCTATTGAAGAGCCCATCGATGAAATACCGCGCCTTTACTTCGCGCCGCACTGATGGTAGCGGGGAGGAGACGCAGCGCAGCACGGGAGATCAATTTCACCGTCAGCTTTCGGACCAGCGTATTCCTCGTAAGAGATTCATTGCCAGTTACGGCGCCGAAAAATTGGAGAAGTCTGGCTAGATGCGTCTTCACTTGTTCTACCGATCCAGATTTGACGACTTCACATAGCACCTGCAACGATCCTATACACTGATGAAATATAAGAACACGATTGATCCTAGTTTATCCAAGACACTAACGGGGAAAGGATCATTGGAATTGCTGAGCGCGGCGATAGACCAATCCAAAAATACTGGCAAGCTGGCAAACATATCTTTCCTACAACACTGAGAAAGAATGCTATACAGACATGCATGGACATACCTCATGTATAATCTGGATAGGAGGATAGCGGAACCCTCACGGTCCAGTCCGGCTTTCCCTAGATATGACCTTGCCAGAGACTCGAGTTTGGCGGAAGTCTGTCCAAGAGAATCATGGTCGTCGAATTGCTCAAGATCAAAAGGTATCATGCAAATAAGCGAAAGCCACAACAGAACGGAATATCTCAAAGGCCATTGACCCGGGTCTTGGGTAGGGCTAATTGGCGACACAATGTAGTCCAGCGCGATTGAAAGATCGGATATCTCATGAGGGAAAAATCTAGCTGGGCACGAAAAGATGAGGTGTAGTCCCTTCACGAGAGATGACACTGACTGATCGTCTTATACCCTCTGAACTTGATATAGCTATACAAGAGGCACGCAATACGATCGATGCGAGGACCAGGGACTTTGTCCTGAGTAGTTGAGGCCAGATGTTTTGCATGGCTTTTGATTGTCTCGATAACGGGAGTAACTAGTTGCTCTAGAAACGGATCGAGCAGATGTGCTTGCTCCTGATACTCATTCAACTAGATGCATCATTGGTCTGGTCAGCTACAGGCTTGAGGCAGCCATATGAACTCATACAATGAGAGACATTTTCTTCAACAATAGATCTTCCTCTCTGTTTTCTTCAATAGTAGGTTCCTGCCAGACATCTAGCGACAAAATCGAATGCTGTAGGTCTGTGAATTGCTGGTATTTCTCGAATGTAGCGTAGAATCTTCCTTCTGAGGCATCTTCTTCCATTATACTCCAGTGCTTACAATCAGAATGCACAGATTGAACGACTGACCTGGGTCAAGACGGGCGGACTTAAAGTTAAACGCTAGATCTAGGTCACGATCACGTGGACAGCGAGTACTGTGACGTCACGCGTTGTCTCTCCTGGATTATTGATTCGATCTCTACTAGTCAGCTTCAGGAACGTTGAGATACTCAACTTCTTGGCTCCTTGCTTTTGTTATAGGGGCATCAACACTTTCTCGCCTATTTTTACTCATGATAGGCTTATCTTCCAAACGAATGCGCCGTTGTTATCTGGCGTGGTAGGCTCTTTAGCTTTGGAGACTGAGACGCTCCCGAAAGTTGGAACTCCTTTAGTAAGTCACGCCAGGAAGTCAGTACTTAAACAGCAAACTCGCAATTGGGTCACTCGTAATTGGCTTCTCTTCTACCCTGGCATTCGATCACACTATACGAAGAATTACAATGTCCGATGTCAACATTGGCGACGTGCAAGGCATTCCAATCATTGACTTCGCCCCTTTCATAGATGGTTCGAACAAGCAGGGTGTGGCTGATGCCATGTACAGATCGTTCAGAGATGTTGGTTTTGTGTATCTGGTTAACCACGGTTTGCCGAAGGAGAAGATAGATGAGATGTTCGATTGGGTATGCTTTCATCTCTTACTTCACGATCAGCAAAGTGGGAATAGATTGTTGATGATGCCACAAGTCTAAGAAGTTCTTTGCCCAGCCTATGGATGTAAAACAACTCGCTCCTCATCCTCCGTCCGGAACACATCATCGTGGTGGGTAACTCACATCTGGTTAATGACGTGCGGGATAATTCAGGCTGCATTCAGGATATTCTGCTCCTGGAATTGAGAAGGTTTCGCAGCATGTCTATGATTCAGATGAGATCACCAAGATCCGCAATGCACCGGACGTCAAGGAGAGCTTCGAATGCGGGCGCGAGGATAGCGAACATATGCCTAATATCTGGTTGCCGGAGGGCATTCTTCCTGGCTTCAAAGAAACTTGCCTTGGTTTCTTCTGGGTATGTTGTTACTCTCGTACATCGCCCGTGGACAGTGCACTATATCACAATACCTGTAGGCTTGCTACAAAGTTGAGCTGACCATACTGAGAGCTCTTGCTCTGGGGCTGCATTTGTCAGAAGACTATCTGGTTCAGTTTCATGCCGCTCCAGATAATCAACTTCGGCTACTTCATTATCCCAGGTACGAGTCGTCTATTGTTGGGCATCGCAGAACACCAATTTACCCTCGATCCAAAGTGTACCGCTGTCACAGTTGAAAAACGATGAAATTGCCCGCATCGGTGCCCACTCGGATTTCGGCAGTCTTACTATGTTGATGCAGGACAACGCTGGCGGTTTGGAAGTCGAGAATCCGAACAGGCCGGGCGAGTTCACTGTGCGTCGTTAACCAGCTCGCCACGACATATTGGATATTAGCTGATTTGATGTAGCCTGCAACTCCTATTGAAGGCTCCATAATCGTAAACGCGGGTGACTTCTTAATGCGATGTGAGTGTTCATCGAGTCTGGACTGTGATGTCAGATCTAGATTATTCATTTGCAGGGTCTAACGATACAATTAAGAGCACTGTCCATCGTGTTCGTGCGCCTCCCAACCTCGTCTCGGCCGATGGTATGACACCAGAACGCTACTCTATTCCCTACGTATGTGATCCAGAATTGTCTGATCCTAACGATTATTTATTTTCTCACGTCTAATTTCGATGTCAACAGTTTAGCTCCGCGGTAAGAGAATCTTACCTTACCATGACCTTCGCCTATAATTATGATTTCGACAGGACTACACTAAAACAGTGGATTGTCTTCCTGGGACATACTCGGCTGAGAACCCGAAGAAGTATGAAGCGATTTCCGTAAGTTTTGTACGATCAATTTCTCAGAATTGTTACTCATCCTTGAATAGGCTAAGCAGTATATCTGGCAACGCCTTGCGGCTACGTACTGAGAGTCAGAACCAGTGTGATCTGTTGTGCTTGACGTCGTGTCCGTCAATGGTCTCTGATTTCGAATAGCTTCCCACTCTTGCTATTTTGTATCTTAATCAGTTTGACGTAGGTCACAATCTCGAACCTTCACTGGACTTCAGATATAAATACATGCATCGAATTAGTGCGGGTGAGACTAGCCGTTTCCGTCGTCCCGTCCACTTCATGGAGCTCCGGATTCCAGATTACATGTGCTCACGCGCTGTGAGTCTGTGGGCAGTCTGTGGGCTCATAGGATTCACTTGGAACTTTGAGCTTTGAGACTTGCCGGTCGAACTGTTCGGTGTTCCGCGATCGATGGCGTCAGCGAGGAATCACGTGAGGAGACATTATTCGTTCGCTGCATTTGCCAGAACTCTTCCGACCAACTTCCGATTTCCGATTACTACAGCCTCGGCAACGGTGTATGTTCTTGAGATTTTGCTACTCACAAACATCGCACGCATTCGTTCAGGCTAGGTCGTCAATTTATATATTGTGACTGAGCATCTGTGACACAACCGATTATCTCTTTGGAGCGAAATGCCTACAATCCAGAGTGCACGAGGTACTAAAAGAAAGAGAGCACCAGAGACAGAACAGGTATGCCATGATTGATTCTACACTGAGCTCGCGTGATATATAGTACTTCCTCAAACAGGAAGACTTGGCTCAAGTGTTATCGGGAAAATTGGTCCGTGAGGCGTTCTGCTCTAGTGTGGGGGACTGAATCCATATTATTTCAAGCATCATGGAATAAAAGAGGTGCGGAAAGCTGCTAAGAAAGCCAGGACGTTCGAGACGCGCAAATTGGTGCAGAAAATCAAGTCGCTCAGGTTAGTGACTATCTGGCCAAACGTCATTCATCTACTTAATCCACCATCACCAGAACGAAGGATCCAGTGGCCAATAGAAAATTGATCGAGGACCACGAAACACAATTAGAGGCTGTCAAGGTGCCCTTGATATTATCTTTTCTGCATTGCTTACTTATGTGGTGTGAGCTGCTTCAGCGCTTGAATCATGATGCCATCGCCAACCAAGCTCTCAGAACCAAATTGCACAAGGATCGAATATTATCTGGGAGCACTCATATTCAAACAGCTGTTGGGGTTGAGTTTCCCCCCCATGTTTTACTCAGACCCTCGGCTTCCAGATCAGTGGCCGCGAAAGTTGAAACCCGTCTATTAAGTTCGAAGATCGTCGCTGCTGAGATAAATGCCGTCCTTCTTGCGCTTAGAGAGACTCTAAATCCTGGATCCAAGAAGCTACAAGTGGATGCGACAGAAACCCATGATGACGATACAGTGCATCTACCGAAACCAGGTGATACCAAATCCCATGTCCGAGCTATAGATAGCGATGAAGAGAGCTCAGGCTCACATGATGCACAAGAGCAAGGACTGGGCTGGGAATCTGAGTCTGTAGAGGGCGGCGATCCTGGAGATGGTTGGGAATCCGGATCGATTGACGATTCTCGTATCCGGATCCAAGATACTTCGAGTAATGATGGCTCTGACGACGACGGAGACGAAGATTTCCCTCATCCTTCGGAGTCGCCAGCACATAGCGATGCTCTAGTAATTGATAGCATGACCAGGAAAGCAGCAACTTCGGTCTCAACCTTGAAGGATGCCAAAGACAAAGCGAAGTCGAGGGGAGAGTCTACCTTCCTACCTTCGCTCTCTGTTGGCTTCACGCGAGGGGACTCCGATGCTTCCGACTGGAGCGATGGCGAGGCCAATATCGCGGATGGCGGCCGCAAAAACAGGCGCGGACAGAGGGCCCGGCGTGCGTGCGTGGCTTTCGCTCCTCCGTGTTGATTGCGATAGCTGATCGTTTTGGCCCGCAGTATTTGGGAAAAGAAGTATGGCAAGAATGCGAATCATGTCAAGAAGGGGCGCGAGGCTGTTTCCTCTACGCATGCTTCTCGCACATCCACGACGCGAGTTGGACACAAGGATCCTCATGTTGCGGGCGCCCCCCGCAATGCTTCAGCTTCGAGCGCCAAACCCGCATTCAAAGCGCCGGCGAGTGATAATGGGTGGTCTAAGAATACACAGATAGCGGCAACAGCACCCCCTGCGCAGGTGACGGCAAGGCGAACTGACGACAAACCGCTGCACCCTTCGTGGGAGGCAAAGCGAAAGCTTAAGGAAAAGATGAACCCAAGCATCTTACCGCCGCAGGGGCAGAAGATTGTTTTCTGAAATTCATGGGCTGACACCGCCGCAGCGTGTTTACGTATGGTGTCGTTCCTTGTTCATGTTTTTGATTGCTCATCCCCAACATCCACGTATAGTATTATTTCAGCTTTGTATTGTCTCGGGTTTCCCAAATGATCTAAGCGACCTTCAAAGGTGTGATTGAAGCTCAGCACTTTTTGCTCATAATGATATCACTTCGCAGAGTAGGTTGTTTATCTATGTTGTTGCGAACATGTGGTAGATCCATAAGTAAGTACAGTAAGTTTTGGCAAAAGAAGCAATCATATAAATTTGCAGGGCACAATTATAGAAATATACATGAGATCGACGAATGGTATGTAAGATCACCCCAATTCTATGATATGATACATCAAGGTATAGACAAGCATAGACATCAAATTCACCAAGAAACCAGTCATCAACATTCACATTTGCTTACAGAGATGTCGTTTTCCCCCACTCGCCCCCAATCTGCATTCTCTCGAACACCACATTTCATTGCATCTCGGGCAGCAAGGGAAGTTTGACCCTTTCTTTCGGCAAGTTGCGCAATAAGTCTGCACTTTGAACTTGGACGAGTTCTCTAAGGATTCGAGAACCGGGTGCAGTCCCTGATTCAAAGGCTTGGGTGATGGAGAGTGTTCGCGTGCCGGGGTTGGCGGTCCGGCGGAAGATGGCGCAGTAGGGAAGTACTCGGAGCCTGTGTATGACGACGGTGTGCGACAGATAGAAGGTATCACCTGCGAGCCGGGGGGCATAGGCGAACCATCCCACGCCGAGGTGTCGCATATCGCATCGTTGGCACGGGACACACCGGATTCGCTACTCGGGCGACTCATAGATGATAATGCCAGAGGCAGCCTAGCAGCCAGGATTAGGCGTAGGCTGTGACGAGAGGGATTAGTTGGTGCGAAAGAACCCAATGTCTCCATCTCGTTCTCCGGTGTATGCAGGACGGCGGGCGCTGGGGTAGGAAGTGAGATGATGGAGGCAAGTGGTGAAGGCGGTGGCGAGCTATGTCCGTATCGCACCCAGCAATGTGAGGAATCCACAGAGGAAAGGGCCTTTCGCCTACGGCCAATACGATGCCGGCCATGTTCAGGAGCGTAGTCTAGACGTTGCAACGTCGCTAAAGTCTCCGATCTGGGGCGCGGATGAACAGAACGCACATTCTGGTAGTCTCCGTCTGCCCCAACCTGAGTAGAAGCTCCAGAAAGCAGGGTAGTTTCTCGGGAATACTTGGGCCATTTGTAACAAATCCCGGACGTGGTGGGATGACAAGGGCGAATGTCACTTGAGTCATGGCAGTTTCGGGGAGTTTGGACCAGAATCTCATCGGTAGATTTGCAATGAGACTGGAGGATCGTGGATGAGATATCTGCACTGCTTACAGACGCAGAGCTGTTGTGTGTAGGCTGGATGAAAGCCATGAGCAAAGCTCTTAGGGGCTACAGGAGAAACGTACACTGCCGAAACAAGTTTGACACAATGGAGCGGGCATTGAGTCTTTTGAAACGCTGGACAAGGCCTGCCTTCCGCTTTATGAACCGTCTACGATGCAGTTAAGTAAAAAGTTCTTACAATATTGTGTCACACGACCAAGAGATGCTCGCAAATAGCCACCGTTTCGCTTGCCGTAAATATCAAACTTTGTTGTAGCTTCGATCAGAAACTAGGCTAGAGTATAA
The DNA here is from genome assembly GCF_000313525.1 of Fibroporia radiculosa. Taxonomy (NCBI): domain Eukaryota; kingdom Fungi; phylum Basidiomycota; class Agaricomycetes; order Polyporales; family Fibroporiaceae; genus Fibroporia; species Fibroporia radiculosa. The sequence goes on along the minus strand of NW_012133413.1, from coordinate 133,198 downwards.
ATCTGAGGACAGCGCTAGTCCCAGTGCCAGGGATGTAGAATGAATGTCTGTTCACAACCGAGCCCGAGTTACAAGACAGATAGTCCCAGATAGCAGCCAAATACGTATCTGGGGTGCCAAACGCCACTGAGTGCTTCTGGCCGACTCCAGAGAATAGATAAGCGGGCCAAAAGAGAAGGATCACGGTCCGAGCAGCGGATTGTTCTTATGGGAAGCAATACACGGAAAGAGACCAGGGTGGTGGCAATAGGTATCTCAAAGGTACAGTATCTCAGTCTGACGACGTTATGCCCAGCTCACACGAGTATTTGTCCCAGGCCTGCCAAGACATCTTATCAGATATAGAATGTTATGTAACCCCAACAACTCGCGCTATCGAACGCTCAACCGGTGACTTATCGGGTTTGAATGGATAAGTAAAGCCAAGATGCAGGTTTTGAATAATGTATTAGATACTATTCAACGCTGAAGAAATCAGTGTTAATCGCTGGATTCTGCTTTTTATATCAGAGCACATGAGAAGAGCAAGGCGGCTTTCGTAGATTGGGAATCCTTCCCTGGCACATGTGCCTTGCCCCATTGCTTCCTTGGATTCGGCAGTCTCTCGAGCACCACATCTCCCCGCACTTCGAACAACTCGGGAAGTTCGAACCAGGTCTTCCACAGGTTACGCATTTAGCTTGAACTCTGAATCTTGAGGCATGCTCTAGGTCCGCTAAGGTGGGCCGTATCTCCTGTAGGAGAGGTGAATGACTTTTAGGGGTCGCCGGTGCCTCCGAGGAGGGAGCGGTTGAAAGCGAATCGCAGGAGGACGCGCGGCTAATGGACCTGGGAATGGAGACGGGATGATCTCGTTCCGCTGTCACGATTTGGGTGTCGACCTGAGGGTGCACGTTTAGATCGTCGGGCCTTGGCGGAGAGGATGAGCGCTGCTTTCCATGAATGAGCAAGCCACGTAACGATTGCTCTACGTCGTCTACAGTGAAATAAGAACCGGAGGCAGGATGGGATTCCAGGTCGATTGCGGAAACGGGATCGGTCTTTAGAGTGTGTGACGGCCAGCTTGATCCCAATATCGGCGGTGTTAACAACGATAGGCATCTACTTCTCGACGAGCGAACCGAAGCAATGGAAAGCGTTGTCCCTCGGCGGCTGTGTCGTGCCTGTCCACCCTGTCTTTGTAGCGGCGGTAGTCCACCAGGCTGGGTCGGCCATTAGATTGGGCGAAGAGCGCTATGGAGAAGTGCTCACCTCTGGTAGCCCTGCGGAAGCCGAGGTCGATGTCGATGTCAGATGTTCGTGCACATGGTGGTCAGCGGTGCAGGCTGGAACGGTCGTGTGAGACAGCATAGCCAGAGTTTGTAGATACGTTCAATCTCACCTTGACGGGGCAAGCAGCATAGTTGATGCAGTTGAGAGCTCTCGCCTATCTCCCGTAGAAAGTCTTCAAAATGGCTCCGTGGGACCGTCTTTGAGGGCCAAGTATGATACAACCTCTGCGATGGATGTCAGAATATCTTCGTACGGTGTTAGAGATGGCATACCTTGACCCTGGGTCGCTGAGGTAGGGTTGTATGCGCAGCCATCGAAGGAGCAGCGGGATTGGACATTCAGGAATCCTACAAGGGTGCAGTATAAGTTTGTCTGCCATACCGGATTATATCTCTGTACGCAAAGTCTTGGTGCTCTGCAGCATGGACGATCACACGAGCAGTCCAGAGTCTAGCACTCGTGTCATCACAGAAGCCCTGACGAGTTACGGTGGCAATCGGATTAACTGCGGAAATTCCAGATGAGGTCAGTCGACAAGGCAGATCTAAGAAAGTTGCCTGACGCAGTATAGCTAGCGGTTTGACCGATAATCAGGACTTGGAGAACTCAGCATGGCCACACGCTTGAATCATTTGAAAACCGCATTGCAGAAGAGCCGTTTGCAACGCGCATAACGCTTGGGTATCGACTGGAGGGCTAAGGAAAAAATGGATCAGGCCTGGATGCTTCCTGCAGGATTGCAGGTGACCGCAAGGTGGCCGAATCGTAGGATGACCAGCCAGCGCCACCGAGTCGCGGTCACAGTGATCTGGGATCAACCAAACTGAAGTGGGAAATACCGAGGATTAAACCAACCTTCAACTGGCAACACAAATGTCAATTTGCGCACAAGGTCACAGGATCTCCCTTCCCTGGTGACAGTATGCTCTGACTTGTACTAGTGAAACCTGTACATTCTGGCAACTGGCGGCATGGTATGAAATCTTTGTGGCATTTGGTGCTCGTGTGACCTGCACACGCTCAGATCGCCACAACCCGGGCCATGGCCTTACATTCATTTTACGACAGAGAAACGGGCCGTATCATATACCACAGCCTCTCTATGTCCGCTATGCAGTGCTTGGCCATGTCGTAGTGCTCCAGTTGAGCCCCGTAAGCATCATGTGAACCGCTGCTTCCGTCTACTTTGTGCAGTGCGCGCAATACGGTGCCACCCATGGCTATCCTTTATTGGAGATCAACTCAGCGCGAATATCCCTAATTGTCCCGGGCAGTCTGGGGTCATATTGTCTCAGGGTAATTGGCTTGACGAAAAACGGTGCGGTAATTGTCTTCCCTTGACCATGTGGTGATAACGTTGCATGCCCTTCCTAGCTAGTGTAGGATATTTTTAACGCTCCTGAGTGAGAAAATGTCAATAGTGCAAGGGCTCCTCTGAACATGTCTGTTCGAGTATATTCTGGTAAACAGCAAAATTGTAATGTCTAATTTGTTTTTGAAAAGGACAATGGTGGCAGATTCTCCAGGACGCCTACCCTGGTGGTATGCATACAACATATATCCACCGGTAATATTGAATCGTGAACGTACCTCGCCGATCCCCTGCTACGGCCCCGCATTAGCACCCTTCAATTACAGCTTGCCCACATGATAATGGTCCAAACGTGCGTTCATCTAACAGACACCTTGCTATCGCTAGTCAAGATGGGCTGGATATAGTTGCGCCACTTTACGCTGGGCCAAAGTCTGCTGCAGATCGTCTCAGCTAGTAAATTACAATCTGTGTGAATTATTATGCTTCTCACGTTCGTATTATCTGCTCCTTTGCAGTTCATATCGTGCAATCCCTTCATACAATCGCCGGTTCCAAAGAGCTTAGCGGTGATGTCATTACTCCCACCGTTGTTGATGCTCTTTCTGCATCCTACTGTAAGTGTGGTCTGGATGAGGGCAGATGTGCGTAGTCATTGTTCATGCAGCTCGCTACGTAGTACAGCCCTCCACCGCGATTTTTACAGTTGCTTGCAATGATGAGATGACTCTCCCCTGTGCCCATTATGAATACATCGTTATTCAATAGCTGTATGGTGGTGTGTCGTGTACTAACCACTCGTATGGTAGATGCGGTGATGCGCGCACGGTATATCCAAATTTCACTGAGACAGGTCCCAAATTTAGATTTGACCACTGCAGCATGCAGCTAACACATGCATCTCTTCACTGCTGTTAGGCAGTGGCTTTCATCAGTGCAACATATGATAGGTGTAGCTTGAACTTGCGGATGTTTATAATGACACTGAAGAGGAGGAGTTGTTTTGGCTCTCACTGCCAACTGGCCACCGCGAGCGACATATTAATGTGACATATCACGTGAATTTATCACGTGATATATGTCACGAGAATCGAACCGATTTCCTAATTTATTCATCTTCGAGTCGTTGCGGCAACGGTCATGGACGAAAGCCACAATCCATCCATAGCAAAGGACACACCCACTCTCACTACTCTCATCACACCTTCAACCTCGCCTCCCAGCTCTAGAACTTATACCAAATCTCATTCTAGATCCTTAGACAGGGCGTCGTCGACAAAGCGATCACGACTTGCATCGACCCCCTCGAGGTCTTCCACCCTAAGTTGCACCTCTAGTTCGACCGCGTATACCGTGGACGAGGTGCTCGAAAGCAGAAAGACTTCAGACCAGAAATTGGTTGCTTTTTGGGCTCAGTTGGGTGAAAGATATAATCGCCCCCTCGCTGAAGATGATATTATAGATCTCCGGGATGGCTCTATAGTCAAAGATCGTGGTATCTTGCGTGGGCTATCTAAAAAATACGTGGGTTATTTCGGCGGCGACCAACCATCCTCGGACCTCAATGACGTGAATAGCGACGCGGGTGGTGCCCAAACGGATGACGACGCGGACGAACTTGACGCCTTTGCTCCAGAGGAAGACATTTCGAACGAGTTGAAATTGGAGCGGGAAAAGTTGCAACATAGCCGTGCGCGTAATGTCGATCCCGCTGCTGCAGAAGACTTGCGGGAATTCTTGGCAGCCGAGGAGCGGAGAAAGGCTCTGTATGGCAGCCTGGATGACGATGAAGCTAGCGACGGAAACCCTCCAGCGAATGAAGACCATAATTCTCCAGACGCAGAAAATTTCAAGGAGCATTTCGAGGAGTACGAGGAAAGGCTCAAGAGTAGCGAGGATGATGCCGTGAATTCGATTCCAGTTGCTGGACATATCAGACGTCGCAGTGTACGTCCAGCTCGCACTCCTGCTAACCCTCTTCGCATCACCGGCGACGAGTCAGATGATGAGTTTGCAGCTTGGGCTTGTAACGAATCAAGCCCCGTCAAGCGGAGCAATCCGCTTCCCAATTCTTCTGACGATATTATTGACCTCACTGATTCACCCCCTTCTTCGCCCCTTCCGCCTCCCATACCCGTACGCCGCGCGAGATCAAGACACTCTTACGATAGACGCAACAGATCGTCGCCTCCCCCAAAGCCATTGACTCCTTCACGTTCTGGCTCGTTGTCTCGAGCAAGTTCCGAAGCTCCTGTTCGTCAACAGGTAGCTGTACTCCACTCTATTCCGTCTGCCTCAATGAACAGGCAGCTAGTTACGCCGCCGCTCTCGTCTTCATCCATCCTTGACGGATCTCCGGATCTCATGCGGCCCACGGTCCCAAGGATTTCTCCCTCTTTGTCGCCTTCACCACCCCCACCTCCACTACGACCGCGACCTCGACCTTTGTATAAAGGGTCAAATTCAAGCAGTGAACATGCTGTGACAAATGTTGAAGCTAATCATCTACTTCCTTCCACCGATTTGCCTGATTTACCACCGTCCAACCCTCTGAAGGCTCTGACGCTGCCGTCGAAGCCAAGGTTGATACCTGAGGTCGTGGTCACTCTAAAGCCTAGGAATACTGCTTCTGGTGCTTCAACTCGTCCTTCATTACGAGATGTAGCCGGCTTGAATGACTCCGGGCATTCCTCCATTAATTCAACATCTTTGCAGAAAGATAAGGGGAAGAAGGTTTTTTCGCAACTTGATGCAGCTGAGGCTGAAGAATCAGAAAATAAGACTAATGACACACCGACCGGACTCAGCGCCTCGAATTCCATAGGGGTGAAGAAAACTCCGCCTCAGGAAGATATGCAATCCCGAATAAACTCTGCACCCTCTGTAAAGGGTCGTAAACGAAAGCGAGTTATATCTTCATCTTCTGTATCGGGACAATCAGTCCAAGAGGGATACAGTTCCAATCTGGCTTCAAATAGTTTGCCGCATAAGGAGCGGGCAAGCAGTTCTGGGCGGTCTTCTCATCGACGAATGGCTGAATATGAGCGTTCAGACGACGAAAGTGGTACGCTGAATTACTATCGGCCTGTCCCTTCTGTCCTGAACGTACTTCTCGACATCCAGACAATTCAGATCACCACGATAAAGCCTCGTTTGACACTCGATCTCGTACCACACTTGTTCCTCCGCCCATTCCATTCAGCTCATACCTCCCTCATATGCCTTTCCCGCTGCAGCACAATCCTCACACCCATTTTACCCCTATGGGGCATGATGCGCAAGTCGAAGCACGAATTGCACAGTCTGTACTGTCATTTTTATGGAATGCTGCTGCGGGTCTTCCCCCCGGCTCGGGACATGCAATCCCGTATCCTTCATTTTCCCCACAAACAATGCAATGGCCGCCTCAGACCCCGCATAAACGTCGCAAGTCACGGCATCGTATGCAGTCCGAGGTACCGTCATCCGATGGTGCTGGCCCGTCGATGCCTTCATCCATGTATTCAACTCCATCACATCCGCACCCATATCCGTATTCCTACGACCCATCTTTCTCTCGAGCAACTTTGCCACCATCATCGCCGCCAGAATCGTTGAGATCCTCATCTCCAGCCCCCGCGGAGCGGTCGCGAAGTCAATCGAAGGCTCGGGGCCGCAGGGTGTCATTCAAGCTGGATGACGATGATAGACAAAGCAGTCCGACGGATCGAGGGACGAAACAGAGGAGGGGCCGCACACCCGGGCCACTTTCATAGCGAGACGCTTTTAATAGAAAGAAAAAACGAGGTCAGTGAGGGTAGATTATGAATTATGTTATTTAGACGGCTCCATTTCTGTTTGGTGTCGTCATTTAGTGAAGGGGTTTAAGCATTGTGACCGCAGACCAGGTGTCTTGCTTCACTGTGGTCCAAAATATCTGTAGTTCTGGTTGTAGCGATAATGATATTTATTATCGGACGAACTGCGCAACTGGCAGAATGTCGCCATACCTCTGGGAAATGATTCCAATTCCCTTCCTCTACATTGTTTGATTGTATATATTTGCATAATATGAGGACTGCAGGGGATCGGAATGATCATTAATCATGGATCCTGTACTACTGGGCGGTGGCAATGGGCGACCAATGAATGCAAAGGACCCCGTTAGTACCAGATTAGGCATCGTCGCTTGCGGCGCGACCCCACGATTTTCCAAACACCGCTGCTTGCCTTGACTCTACTACCATCCACACGACTTGCTGGGCTCCTCTTTCTTAGATCTTAAATCTCTGCCACAACTCTGTTTTGGTACGCGGCTATCGTAATCGATATTGCGTTTCAATCCCGCGAATCGCATTGCAACTGGCCGTCGATATTTCGCGCATCGTGATTGAAGACAGCCATGGTAAAAGACCAACCATTACATACGAATGTCACGATAAAAAAATAATGCAATAAAATTTACAGGGGCAAATCTTATCGCAGCCTGGTTCGTGTTGGATGAGCCATCTGATCACGAAAATCTCATTCATTGTCTCCGTTTAGAGACCGACAAGAAGTCAGAAAAGGGAGGAAATCACAAGTTCTACTATGCCGTGTCAGAGATGCAAGGCTGGCGGTCCTGTAAGTCACACTCGTGCCTCCTGTGATGGCTGCTTGTCTCTTGAGGTGCCAAGAATGCTGTCTCAGAGGGCCAGAGCAAAATTTCCCCCCGTGTTCCAGATGAACCTAACATATTTTCGTCTTGAAGCTATGGAGGATGCGCATACTATCGCCTTGAGTCTTGATCAAGATCAAGGCGAATCCAATACATTCTTTGCTGTTTATGATGGCCATGGCGGTACGTTATTATTATCGAGGGTTATGTTCATTTGTCTTATCCTTTACTTTTGTCAGGCTATGGCGCTTCGCAGTTCTCCGGTGAACGCGTACACCAGCATTTAGTCGCCACTGATGCATATCGGAACAAGGAGTACATCGCCGCACTAAAATCCGCATTTTTGGAAACTGACGAAGACATGCGAACGTGTATGTTTTAAAATCCTCTCAGCGCGATGATGTTTAATCATGCGATAATCCTCAGCCTCAAACTATAGGCGAGATGGCTCCGGTTGTACCGCCGTGGCTGCGTTAGTCACGACTGAGGGCAAGCTCTATGTTGTACGTCCAGTCACGAGTCATGCAATCCGATCCCATTTTGAAAATTCTTAATGTAGGCCAACGCTGGAGACTCTAGGTCCGTGTTGAGCAACAAAGGCGAAGTGGTGCCTCTTAGCTTTGACCACAAGCCGCAGAACGAGAGTGAGAACCACTACCTTGACACCATCTTTGCAGACTCGTTGATTTTTTTCACGTGTTGTAGCTGAGAAAGCTCGTATATGTGCAGCAGGCGGTTATGTTAGCTATGGTCGTGTCAACGGCATGTATTTCTTCATTGCACATGAGGGTCAAATTGACCTTTATGTGAGCAGGCAATCTCGCTCTTGCGAGGGCTCTGGGCGACTTTGACTACAAAAGGAACAAAGAGCTTCCACCTGAGGCTCAGATTATTACCGCTGATCCAGAGATTACCGAGCGTGATATCACTGATGATGACGAATTCTTCGTCGTTGCGTGTGATGGTGAGTGATATCTGTGGAAATCTGACAATAGGATTGATATGGTTTGCTTTTAGGTATCTGGGACTGTTTGTCATCACAACAGGTTATCGACGTTGTCCGGAGGCTTGTCGCTCGTGGAAAGGAATTACAAGAGATATGTGAAGAGATATGTGAACTATGTCTTGCACCTGACACGAACGGCGGCGCGGGAATTGGCACTGACAATATGACTATCCTCATCGTTGCAATGTTGCATGGTCGCACCATCGAGGAATGGTACTCCTGGGTCAAGCAAAGAGTAGACAAAGGTTATGGCTATCATACCCCCCAGGACTTGCCGCCGATATATTCACAAGTGAGGTTATCCGCTTTTCGACGTCGACGAGAAGTGTGGGAGAAGCGCCGACGAGAGCCTAAAGCTTTGGCTGGCGAACCGGACGACAGTTCCTGGCTCAAGGCCTACATCCTCGATGCCGATGGGACCATAACTCCCGATTATCGTTTTATGCCTCGCCCCACTGCACTCAACCAATCCCAGATAGACAACAGTCAGCCCCCAAATAACAACGAGAGTGACGGTAAAACTATTCAGCAAGAGGAGGATGCCGAGAGCACATCTAGCGATGAGACCATACGTCCGGGAGAAGGTGATATTGAGGATGAGGATGAGACCGAGGCCGACAGGCAACGTGTACGTGACATTCGCAGTCAGGATGCTACGCAGAGTCTCCGGCAACAAGTGGATGAGTTGGAGCGGGACGAGATGGATCAGGATATGGCGCAAATCTCATCGAAAGGCGCCTCAACCCTGCAGGGTGAAGCTCCACCACCGCCGAAGCCGTCGGGCAATAATGGGCCCGAAATTAAACAATTTGAATCACTTCCTGGCGGCGATGCACCTAGCGATGCCGTCAAGGCGGAGGGGCTAATAGACTCGAGTGAAGGCCCTTTCAAACTTTAGCCGACATTGATACTTTGGTTGGTTTATTTCTTCTGTCTATGCATGCTTGTCCATCATCGCTTTCTTTGATTCAAGTTCCTCTCACGTCTAGTTTCATGTCACTTCAGTTGTCAATACCGATGTACAACCACTCTAGTCTATAAGGGCTGCTCGCTTACGGAAGAGGTTAACAGCTAATGACGGTCTCCGTTGTCTGTACATGTGCTTTTTGTCAGTATATTCACGATTTGCAGTAGCTAGAGCATAATGTATTTCTGGGGTTCATAGGACATCATGCAGCACGATCATCTCTCCTTCACAGAGGCAGAGGATAGCAGTCTTACTTTCGGACATTTGTTGAAGGCCGATGCCTAACAACGAACCAGCTGATCCGCCGCCAACTTTTAACACAGCCTGTTTCGCCCATTTCTCTTGAGGTGCGATACCACGATAGATGTATACGTTCCCACCGAGATCGAGTGATCCACTTTCAAACGCGAATACGGCGTGCGACGAAACGTGATGTGTGAATCGTGTATCGCGCTTCGACGCAAGGACGAAGGAAAGAGCGGAATAGGTTGACGTGTGCGCCCATGCTGGGGCGTCGTCTGCATTGCTCCCCGGACACAGTTCGTACAACACGCCATCAAGCCCATTCTTCACCACCAGCGCGGGCGGCCCCTTCCAATCTACGCCTGGGAATGGTGTCGACAGCAGGTGGACAGGAGCATCGTCGCTATGATCGTATAGCGGACGCGAGCCGTCCATGCGAACCCAGGTGAGATACACAGTACGGCCGACGCCTAAATCCACCTCATCGTCCATCTCGTCCTTCCCGAGACTAGGGACACCGCTGCCGAGCCCCAGCCCACTCGTGTCCGTCCCGTCGCGCAGGGCAGCCGTGTACTTCTCCAGAGACTCGCGGATCGCCCACAGCTCGGACGGGTCGAGCGTCTCCGAGACTTCTATATCCTCATCTGATGTGTTCTCGACGCTGGACGCGGCCGGGCGCGTTCCAGCAGCGGCGAAGACCTGCGCCCAACGCGTGCCCTCGTGCGCCTTGTCGAGGTGCAGCGTGAGCACGCCGTACCGGTGCTCTGCCTCGCGATCCCATGTCCAGAAGCTCGTGCTCGGCTGGATACCATCCCACAGTGTTTTCATATCATACCTCGGAAGTTTCACGTGTGTGAGGTTGTCCGACTCACGATCACTGAGGGAGGGGTCTCCGCGGACGAAGAGCGTCAGCGTGTGCGGCGAGAATGACGCCCTGATGTTCTCCTTTTGGGTCGATGACGGCAGGGGAATTGCCACCGTAACAGAGTCGGTCGTCTGCGTCCATGAGTAGGGTGGAGGCTTCTGTGACTGAGCGGCATCGAGATTTTCCCCGGCTCTGGGAATTGGCGCGATCTCGTCAGGAGACGGCTCATACAAAGGCGCGGCAACAACGCCAATCGGGCGGTATGATGAACCGCCTACAAGCATGAAAGACTCTCTAACCGCGTCAAAGGTAGTATACACAGGAACGTCTTGTCCACGGCGATGCCATAGGATGTCCAAGGCGAGAGGCGTATTGGACGAAGACGGAAGCGGGAGGTCGAACTGGACAGCCCAAATGTCAAACTCGGCTGCCGCTTTCATATGCCCCCGAGAGGAGCCATTGAGTTGATCTGCATTCGTATCTTGTGGATAATATTTCGACGACAAGATTAAGATCGCTTTCTGTGGCGTTGGTAATGCTGCCTGGTGAATTCTGAAGGGCACCACAGCCTGCGATGATCCGTAAATGGCTGGTATCGACAACTTGAAAGTGCCTGAAATCTCTGCGGGTGCGGAACTGACAATTCGCAGAGCATATAAGAGCCCGTGGCCGTCGGCGACAAAGAGGGATGACGAATCCAGGAATGCGGCAGATGGATACTCCCTCTGCAAAGACTGTGTCTCCGGAGACTCGACTGATTTAGGTAACTCGCATACGGGATGGAATGAAGGCACGAGAGTAGCCTACTTTTGTCCAATATCGAGGAATCGGTCAGCATAGGCCCTGTATGAAGCGAAAGCATGTCACTCACCTCATCCAAGCGGACGCAGACAACTCTCAAGTCGCCGTCAACGTAGACCGCAGTTCCATCTGGCGAGAGTGCGAGATGGTTGTGTGATATCCTGCTTTGGACCTCTTGGAAGGTGACATAGGAGCGGCCGGAGACGTTCGTCTGCGAGAGTTTGAATGGGAGAGGGAACCGTGATACAGCCTCCTCTTGAGATAGTGGCGCAAGTTTGTAACCGTCAAACTTTGGATTCAAAAGGGCACGATCTGGCTTGAATGTGGACATTGGGCTGGACATTAGAATGCAGGGATGATGGCAAAAGAGAAACCTGTAGAATGTGTAGCCACTGCTTTGCGGACCGAGGCATGCCCGAACCCACGGTCCGAGCTTGTGATGACTCTAACGTTGACGAGCGACTCTTGAAAGCACTTATTGGCAACGACCGGGATGTCACCACCCTTCCCTATCTCAACCCATGGCCGTGCCATCCGAATTCGATTCAAATGCCCTGCACAATATCCAAGCCTTGGTCTTTGATCTAATGGGAACCTGCACCGACTGGCACACCTCCGTCGTCTCCGCGATGCGGCAGCACCCCACACCGCCCCCACTGACCGATGCGGACCTTCCGCCGCTTGCGCTCGCCTGGAGGGCAGGTTTCTTCCATGCGATATTCGCATCGTTCGACGCAGGCGAGGCTGCACCGGACATCGATATCGTGCACGCGCAGGTGCTCGACGCGCTCCTGCATGCGCGGGGTGTCGGGCACGATGTGTGGGGCGCAGATGTGAGAGAGAGTCTGGTGCGTGCGTGGCATGTACAGCAAGGTGTGCAGCCCACTTCGGTCTTTCTTTCAGCACGGTGCGAATAGTGCTCCTCCGCATTCCAGCCTGGCCAGATGGTGTGCACGGAATCGAGAGACTCAAGGGACGCTGCATGGTGTTTGTATCGCAGGACGCGTCTCATAATTTCGGCACTAATCATCTACCATCAGAGTTGTCCTGGCGAACGGTACAACTCGACTCCAGCTTGATATCGTCCGCTCGGCACACTTGCCATTTGACACACTCTTCTCCTCTCAGCTCCTCCAAGCCACCAAGGCGCGTCTTCCCACAGTGTCCTTCATGCATCTGACCCTGGGGCACTTACCGAACGCATAGCCGAGCCCCGAGATCTACCTGAAGGCTCTTGCCTTGCTGGGGCTCCGCCCAGAACAGACGGCAATGGTCGCTGCGCACGCGTACGATTTGCGCGCTGCAGCAAACCTGTGCGTCTGGTGTTATGTGATAAGTTCTCGGCGATGCACTCACACATGTGGCAGAGGGATGAAGACAGTATATATACAGCGCCCTACCGAAGACCCAGAGGAAGACTTGAACGCGATCAGAGCTAATGTTGACGTCTTCATCGACGGGACGGGGGTCGAGGGGGGATTGCTAACATTGGCGTCTCTGCTGTCCGTATAATGATCACGCGAAGTCTGCTCTGGGACTCGATAGTCCTGTGGGCGCAGGCGAGCACACGCCAGACCCACGAAGTGAGAAATGGTCGTCATTTCCATGCGTATGTAGAGCAAGGGACACCGAATGCGCAGAGATGAGGACACTGATACTCATAACTATAGAAATACACGCACTGAGCCATGATATACATCGTAAAATCCTTCCTGAATTCAGGTTATCCTATACCTGACAGTAGATATGCGTCCTCTGCGCCGACGCCAATCATGAATACATCCCCGAATAATCGTGACTGTCTGTCTCATGCTCATGCTCGTGCTCGTGCTCATGCTCGTCCCCCTCCTCGCGAGCCTCTGTAGTCTCCTCGCGTCTTGGCGCACTCGAGCGCAGACGCGCTTCCGACATGACCTCGGCAGATGGCGCAGTACGCGCAAGCGCGCCAACGAAGGCGCGCACGATCGAGGGCATGTTGGCGGGCATTTCGAGCGACTGAAGGAATGTTTCGATATCGATGGGGGCAGTGGCGAACTCGTCGGTGAGGTCAAATGCGTCGTCGAGTTGACCAGTGGAGCTGCGCGAGATAAAGGGGCGGCGGCAGGTCGGACAAGTATTGCGCTGTCAAGGCGGCGGTGAGAAGCGGGAGGGGAATCGCGGAGAACTTGAAGATCGCATGTCATTGGAGGGGAGAGAACGGGATACTCACCCCGTTGTGAATCCACATCCGGATGCTGATCGGGAGCGGGAGTGGTGGGACATGTTCATTCGCATCAGACATATTGCATGGGGAACCAGGGACACGTAGAAGTCCTGTTTATTCACAACACTCACTCTTTGCGGCAGAACACATGCCCACACGTCTGGGAGAGACGCGTCACGCCGAGTTCCTCTAGCGGGTGCGCGGGTGAATCCATCGCGAGGGCTGTCTCTTCCTCGGCTAGGATCGCCGGAAAGGGGTTTAGACAAATTGGGCAGGACGAATCTGTGGGCGGGTAAGGGCTCACAGTCAGTCCGACGTTGTATATGGAGTGGATCAGCGCGATCTCGGTTTGCGATACGACCACTCGAGATCTTGGACGTCGCGGAGTGCATACTCACCTGTCTGACCGAGTGCCTCTAGGTCTGTCTCTGTGAGCTTGGGCAGTGAGTTTGCAAAATCTGTTGTTGCACGTCTGAGGTCGCCGAGCCAGCATAATTTAGGCCACTATGAGCATAACGCAAATTGCGGATTCAGTGAATCGGCAGACGCACCGCTCGCTGTACAGGCCATTGAGCATGTCCGCGAAGGCCTGTTCGGGCGGGCCGTTTGCACGGGCGCGCAGAGCATCGGTCATGCTAAGACTCCGAGGGCGATTTGGGGTGGTCATGGCGGGAGGCGTGCACGGCGGATGTGTATCGATGAGGGTTGTTGTCTACGATCGACTTTCGTGGTTCATGCGCTTACTACTGCGCAGAGGAGGGAGAAATCATGCGCAGACGCACTGGAGATAGCGAGCGGGTGGACGCAGCGCGGGCACAAGGCCGAACGAGGGCTGCGCGCAGGCCAAGAATGCGGTCACGTGTAGCGCGTCGCCGACATGGCCCAAAAAGGAAAGGTCGCGATTGCTGCAAACTTCCAGTGTCCCCCGGGCCAATGCTCTAAATCTTCTCTTTGTATCTCAGCCCCAGTCCAGGGAAATGGCTCGCACAGTGCGCATGGATGCAGCATCTCACTATCATTGTCTTATTCTCGGGTTTGACGCAAAATCGTATGTTATGACGGGTGCACAGTGCTCATATGGTGCTGACCTAGTAGTACGCCGTTCCTGGCTGTTGAGCTGTTAGCGGTGAGCTGGTATCCATCTGTCGTGCTACCACAGCTCGAGGATGATTGATTTTATGCTGAAAATTGCCCAGACGACCGAGAGAGTGATCGAGTGCGTGCCCAATTCAGCAAGGCGCGCGTCTTTTGTGTCCCATTGTCCCGCACAGTTGCCCAAACTCCATTCGTGCCCCGCCTTGTCCGATGTCATCCAGGTTTGTCCCCTTTTCATATTTTCTCCCTTGTCCTCCTTAAATAAAACATCTCTTCCGCGTCCCTCCTCCCACTTCCTCCCTTCCGTTCCACCTTCCACCTCCGTTTCCTTCCCTCCAACTCTGTCTTTACGCCAACGTATTCTATATATCGCCATGTTATCCTCCGTTCTTCTATCTATATCAGTACTTGCCGCTGTCGCCCATGCTTTTCCTCATTCTGCTTTCCGGCACAGCTTACCAAAGTTCAAACGTGCCTCGTCCTCTGGAAAGCTCGTTGTTGCCCATCATATGGTCGGCAACACCTACCCGTATAGTATCGATAATTGGGCCTCCGACATTTCTCTCGCTCATAGTTCTGGCCTTGATGGCTTCGCACTCAACGTCGGCTCCGACTCATGGCAGCCTGCCCGAGTCGCAGACGCGTATGTTCCCCTCCTTCAATTTTCTACGCTATCGGCTCATTTTAGCACCTTGTTGATCTCTAGTTACCAAGCCGCACTCAACTCTAACACAGGCTTCAAGCTCTTCATATCCTTCGACATGAGTTCCCTCCCCTGCACTTCCGCCAGCGACGCCTCACTTCTCCGCTCCTACATCACCAACTACGCTACGCACCCCAATCAATTGACCCTTAACGGTCAGGTATTTGCCTCCACTTTCGACGGTTCGGAATGTACCTTCGGACAGAGCAGCCCCACCCAGGGCTGGCAGTCTCAGTTCCTCGGTCAGCTCACTGGCTCGAACGCCGTGCACTTCGTCCCTGCCTTCTTCGTTGACCCAGGGTCATTCACTCAGTTCAATGGTGTTATGGATGGCGAGTTCAACGTACGTCCCCCCCTTTCTTCGCCTCCTGCGCTTCCTATCCTCATGTATGTGGTGTCAACGAACTCAAAAAAATTAAATCACCTCTACAGTGGAACGGTGGCTGGCCTACCACTCTTACGACCTCCAGCGTGCAAGCAGCACTGAGCTCCGCAACATTCACCAACGCGACCGAGAACACACTCCAGGCAGAAATTGGCACCTTCACCTCGGATGCAGCGTATGTCTCCGGGCTCAACGCGGTCAGCGGTTCTGGGAAGACATATATAGCAGCGGTCAGTCCGTGGTTCTTCACCCACTACAGCCCGCAGACTTTCAACAAGAACGTGCGTCGCTCTTTTCCTCCCTCGATCTCTTCTAGTCAATCACATACTGATGATCTCGTGCGTGCGGCACGCAGTGGATATATCTTGCGGATTACTGGTCGTACAACGCGCGCTGGGAGACGCTTGTAAACAACCGTAACCAGGTGGATATCGTGGAGCTTATCAGCTGGAACGATTACGGCGAGTCGCATTACGTCGGCCCTATTGAGGGCGCTCAGCCCGCCGGTACGACTTGGGCGACCGGCTTTGATCACTCCGGTACGTAATTAAAATGGCTTCGTCATGTTGTATTTTGTACGTTGGAAGGGGAAGGTCTTACGCTAGAATAGGCTGGCTCGCGATGACAAACTACTACGCGACTGCGTTCCGCACAGGGCAGTACCCTGCTATCACCGAAGACCAGCTTTATCTCTGGGCGCGCCCCCATCCAAAAGACGCATCCGCGACCTCAGACCCTATTGGAAAGCCCACCAGCTATGAGCTTGTACGTTCCGTTTCCCCCCTCTCTGCTTCTACAATCCTTCCCCTTCCCCTTCCTACCGTCCCTGTCCTACATCAATATTGACTCCGTGGCTCACAGACTGAAGACAAGCTCTGGGCCGTCGTCTTCGCCACCGCACCCGGCACCGTCACACTCTCCTCCGGTTCGAGCACGACAAATGCTTCCGTCCCCGCAGGCGTCACAAAGCTCTCGCTCCCGCTCACACCCGGCAGTGGCATGTCTGGTACGCTCTCTCGGAACGGCGCGACAGTGGTCCAGGTCGCGCCCAGCGCCTCGCAATATACGTTCAATCAGAACCCACAGACGTACAACTACAATGCGTTCGTCGCGTACGCGAGTGGCAGCGGATCGAGCGGCTGAGCGGGATGCTGCGAGTCCTATGTGCTGTGTGCACATGGGAGGCCGGTGATGGTGCGGCTTTCTTAGAGCCCGCTGTGCGGCGCACTAGTGCTTCGCGCATCTCCGAGTCGATGTTTCCTTGATCTTTCCTCGGTTTCTTTTTGTTCTTCCTTTTGACCGGGTTTTCTTCGTTGAGTCATTTTTCTTGGATTTCTGTTCTGCTGGTCTTTCGTAACTCGTAGCTACCGTCTACGACGATCGGCCTTCGCGACGCAAATTGGCCGGGCCGCTGTGTTTTACCGGGCCGATCAGGTTCCATCTTTCGTTCTTCGCTTTTGGGCTTGAGTTTTTGTCGCTGGTGTCGACTCCTTGATTCTGAGTTCTAGTTAATTTATCACATTCTTCTTTCCAACCGACCTGATGTCCATGTGCATCGCTCGCCGTGCGAGATGGTCGCACGCAACTCCCAGCATAGCCGTCATCGCATCTGTATCATTCCATCTGCTAGCCGCAGGGCTAGTAGGCATGTTACCGTAGAAGCCACCCCTAAAAACGTGTTGTACAATTGTTTGTGAACAAATTGTCCCGATCGCATAATATTGTATTCCGGTCCTTTCTATACAATCATGGACCCTATACGACGGGGTGGCGAGCATCCAACTTGATTGAATGACAGTAATCGGATGGTGGCGCAATCCATGGGATCCAATGCACATGGCTGCTAGTGGCTGCTGGTCTCGTACACAAGCTTGTTACTAACATCGCACGAAGTAACGGTCATGAGTGCACTCGTCAACAAGACATCCCCGCCACTGGCTCCGGCCGTTCAACTCATGTCCGCACCCACCTGACCGCTCGCCTCCTCGCGACAATCGTCCCATCCCTGATCGTCGTCCGCGCAAATGAGGGGTTCAGCACGGCCGAGTACACTGTGTCGTTATTGTGCAGCAAAACGAGATTAGCTGGGTCCCCTGGCACCAGACGCAGCGCGCGGGGACCGCTCGTGCCCACCGCGATCTGTGCATTTACCGTCACGGCCTCCTGCAACATTCAGAGTGTCCAATAAGGCCAGAGACCCACGAGAAAAGCAGATGAGCGAAGAGCGACGCACCACGAGCCTCGCTGCGTCCGCTCGCGTCCCGCTCTGGAACAGCGCGACGCCGAGCGGGCACAGTGCCAGCGGATCCAGCACGCCCTGCGGCGTGAACGCGTTCTCGACGTTGTTCACCGCCATCGCCACCGGCAGCGCGTGCACGCGCGCGAGGCGCACGACGTCCAGCGTGCCGCGCGGCCGCGCGAGCTCCCACTGCGCGCCACGGGCCATCATGTACACGTCGCTCGGAGGCAGGCCGACGAGCGCGAGCGGAAGGCCCTCGCCGTCGGGGTGCACCGCATGCGCGAGCGCGGCCCACTCTTCCGCGGAGAAGAGCGTGAGGCGCGTAGCGTGCCCGACGCACACGCGCGCACCAGCGGGCCAGCGTCCTGTGCGCATGCGCGTGCGGAGCTCGTCGAGCACGTACCATATGAGCGGCTCGGCGTCGCGGTCGAGGGTGTAGTCGAGGTGGAAGTCAGCGTGCAGCCCGTGCGTGCAAGCGATATCGAAGATGAACCGGATGTTGCGTTTTGCCTGGGCGACACTAGGCTCGACGTAGGGCGCGGAGCCCACCGCATGTACGCCGTCGCGGGCTGCAGCGTTCTGGAGAAGGATCAGGTTGTCGCCGAGTTCAGCATTTTGCGCGGAGAAAAGAGGGTCCTGTGCGAAGACTTCCTCGCCGTCGGGAAGTATTAAATTTAGTGTCGAATATAATAGTACGGGCTGGAAATAGGTTTACCTGCTATCTGGACATCGCAAATGGTTTCATAGTCCTTCTTGAGCCGTAGACCAACGTCTAAGCAACTCATGTGCACAGTCTCATCGACTTCGACATGGGCACGCATCGCCGTAACACCACATTCGACACTCTCGACGATTAATCGGCTTCCTCGGTTGTACAGGTCCTCCAAGGCGGAAGGGAAATTGCCTTTTGCCTGTGCAGTTACCTTGAGGGCTTCAGCAAAATCACTATAGCGACGAACTATCAGCCTATCTGTAATCACAACCTCACGAGGGATTTATGGTTGAAATATTCAACGATTTGGGGACGTACCCGCTCACAAGCTCATCAGATTTGCCCAGAAGAAAGCACTTATCCAGGTGGATATGTGCATGGCACAGCCTTTCACGTCGAATAAAAATTGTTGGACATTAGCTTAAGCAGGGACTCGAGGAAACTATCAAATTCAAGGAGCACGCACGCAGGAACCAAAATCCCCTTGCCCTCTGCATCCAATATCTCTACATCTTCGGAGTCGATCGAACCCCGGATATAAGTGTCGTCGTTCTCCACATTGGTAGGGTCCGAGGTGGCCCGTACATCATGTACTTTACCGTTCGTACAGATCACGTCGTACAGTGGACTCGATTGCACTGAAGAGTCGTCGTGGAGATAGACGTTGCGAATAAGTACTTGTCGGGCTTTTTCTGGAAATTCTGGAGAATGACAACGTGATATTAACAACGCATGGTGAGGTAGAGTATAGATACCGCACACCATTCGCACTGTGAACAGGTACCAAGAACTCACCTTGCATTGTACAACGTCCAGGAGCAACGATGCCTTTTTGCTAAGATAACAGCTTGCAAAATACATAGGTGACACAACATCACTGAAGATCATACATTCACATGATGGTATTAGGCAGTACATAAGGTACCCTATCTCGTGTGGAGGGAACGATGAAAATATAAAGAATGCATGCAGCTAAGCAGTCCGTGATGTGGATGATGGAGCCATAGTATGCAAGTATGTGAATGCTCAGGCAACCAGAAACAACACAGCATAATATATCAGTCTTCGACTTTGCGTCGCTTGGATCGAGTAGTCCGGTACTGATATTCGTCCTCCTCGCCCTCACTATAGTCGTCGCTAGGTACATCAGCCCCATAAAGTTGTTTGCGCTTCTCTTGATCGGCTTTGCGCAATCGTGCCAGATTTGTGGTTAAGGATTTCAGGAATTCGCTCTAGTGGAGTAATCTTATTAACTGTATCATAATCAGGCACAGATAATTGCCTTACCTTGAGAACACGGACCCTTGTGCCTGGTTCTGCCGCAGCCTGTTCACGCTTTTTTTTCTCCTTGTACTAAACGATTGTGTCAGCTCAAAATGTGAGCCATCGCACGCGACGAGCCTCACCTTCCGCTGTTCCTCTTTCAATAAAATAGTCAAATGTTTGATCCATCGCTGAAGATTTGTCTCCGATCTCCTCCTCTTCACTTGTTCATCTGGCTTGTCCTCCGCGATCTCTTCGTCATCGCTATCAGGTACAACGTACGATCTAACAGTCGCCGCCGCGCTCCGACGAGGCCTTTTCCTATTACGCAAGCTGCCTCGAGGCTTCTCACCGAGAGCTTCAGCAATGACGGCGGATGTCTCGGAGGACATGTCCTGCCTCGCACTACACTCACTCTTGACCTTAACTCTACGAGTACGTGTCTTGCTGGTACTCGGTGTGATTCCGGCAAGCTCTTCAGGTGTCAGATAATCCTCCTCACTAAAATAAAACTCGGTCCCGGCTTCAATGTCGTCGTAAAGAACCATATTCTGACACCAAGCCCTCAGTAGTGCCCCAGTGATAAGCGATGACCATGCAGCTCACAGGTGGCCGGCCTAAACGTGCTAACATCTTAAAATGTTTTAGCGTGATTGGCACTCGAGCCGCTGTATCGTATGGCTCATTGTATAAGTAGGGTTGGAGAACCTATATCTATGAGTAAATTCGACGCCGTATAATAAACCGCGACATGGACTCACTATCGCATTCTCGTTCAAAACAGCGTGCAGCATAAATACCGCAGTGATTGCACTACGTCGGCCATAATGCGTTCGTACCCACCGTCCCACCTGTTGGTAGTCTTTGGAAGATATAATATCAGTGTCAACGACAGCAGTGGTCATAACTCCCGGGCCCACCTGCTGGATAAGTGAGCTTCCCTATGCTATCATTATAGGACGTGTACATGTCATAGAACCTGCGGCGACGAGAAGGCGCCAGCTCGTCTTTCCTAATCATCGTACTCAACGTATCCTGGCCGATAGGACCCTGTTCGAAAAGATTCGTTGTGACCATCGTTAGGCTGATCAGCGCGCAATGTAATCAATCCTGGACAACACGCACGAGATCCTCATGGTCATCCCGTCCAACGTGTTCTCCAGTATCTATGATCTCCTCATCATCACTTTCGTCACCTTCGTTCTCCGCAGAATCTTCTGGTCCCTGTGGCGCCGCTACCACTGGCTCTGCCTCGAGCACCACCAGCCCCCTCTCTTCTCCAGTAAGAGCGAGCGGATGGAAAAACCGTCGAGTAGCTATAAAGTCCCTGCAAAGTCGGGCCTCAAACCCTCGACAAGCCTTCTCGTCCTCCGAGGGTGGCAGGTCTTCCATAGTCAAGCGTAGATTCCGAAGCACATATGCAGCGATGACATCGGAGAGCGATTCGTCTGTCTCGACCAGCTTCTTCAACATCTTCCCTTTGCACCCTATTTCCAAACAAGCAACAGCGACCTCCTGCAGGAGGATGTCCACTTCTGCCTTGCTCATACCTAAGACCACTCTTCCATACTCAATGATACCCCCAAAACGATCTGGAACAAATTTGTTCACTAGCATGTCGAAAAGATCCCCTCGTGTCACTGGGCTAAGACCCATAGCGTCAACTTTTTCTCTACATAGATTCACATATGAATTTGAGGACGTGGCACTACCATGCAGTGACGTCGGGAAGGGTAGGCCATCAGAGAAAAAGACTGTACAGAGCAGGACGAGTCGAACAGTGGGGTCTTGAGATGGAAAATCGGCATGAAGTTCACGAAGGATGCTGTACGTGTAAAGGCTGGAAATGGACCGCGTGTTGATGAAGAGCTGATCTCATTGTCAAGACTGCCCAGTTATAACCAAATGGGACACAATACCTTAGTGAGATCCTCAATAACGCTCCTGGACCAATATGAGTAGATGCGCTGATAGGTTGCCCACAAAAGACACTCACGATAAATCAAACTTCAAGACGTCATCCTTATCCAATCGCTTGAGCGCTGTGTATGCCGGTTCATTTGTCTTCGCCTCCATACAAATCTCTGCGGCAACCGTTCTGCTGAGGAACATACTAATGGCACACGCCGCAAAGCAATAAGCCCCTCTGATAACAAGAAGGATAATGACCAAAGATGCCATACTGAGGATCTAGGCGCGACAGCTCGCGAACGTTCTCGACAATCTCGTCTACACGTCCATCAAACTGGATAGCAGGCTTCTCAAACATCTTCCGGAAGACGAAATTCCGATACTATAGCCCAGGTGGTATTAATAGCACCACAAAGGGAACATATCTGCGTGGACCAACCTTGCAATCCATACGGAAACCATTGGCGCGCGCATATGGCAGAAGTCGTGGCTCGACTGCCAACACAAGTGGAAATTGAGCCATCATTGGATCCTAAATTGAACGTACGCATATAGTCAGTGTAAGAGGCGGTCATATGGTGTACATACCTTTTGGGAGAACGGTATGAACTGAAAGGTTAAATTATGCCTCAATCTACCACAGAATAAAGATCCATGAAGCCAAGCTGACCTTGAATTTCTCTAAGACTTCCTTCAATGTTTCCCACTTGGCCGCTCGCGCTTCTGTGGGAAATCTACTTGATTTTAACAGAGCCGCGAAGATAGAGCCATCATCCTCGCCCTTGCTGACAGGAATATTACCATACAAGCGTGTGGCGACAGACATGAAGTATGTGAAGACAGGTAGCGATATCGTTCGAACCCAGGGAGTTTTGATAAAAGGCATTTGCGTACGGAAGTAATGATGGATCGCGCATTGTGCGAGGTAACGGGAAATGTGAGCGCCACTGGATAGCAGGATCTATATTAAGACAAAAGTAGAGAAGGATAAGGTCCTATGGCAACAGAAATCAGCAAGATGAAAGAAATTGTGGACGTACATCGATCACCCTCTCGGTCAACAACTTCCCTCTACCCAGCGCCCAATAAAGCGCCTGAATGCGACCATAGCGACTGAGAAAATAGGAGGAACGGACATAAGGATCCTGCGTGAAGTTATAGTAGCGTTTTGAGATTAAACTGAAAGCAGTCGGATCATCGAGTTCGTTCAAGATGAGTTGGACAATCTCAGCTAGGGGATGACGGCAATGCGGAATCAGAGGGGCCTTCCCCGCATTCAAATACAGAGTAACATACCACACAAGCGGTCCATTATCCTCTTGAAAGACAGCAGAACCGAAGGGTGTCTAGAAATGTGCCAACAGCAACAGGCGCGACTGGCGACCTGGCGGAAAGACGGAGAGTCGTGGAGCGATTATGAGCGTTCGATAGGTGAGAATGCTCGGTTCAATCTGCCATTGGAGCCGCCTTGGTCCTTAGCGGACCTCCAACCTTCTAAAAGCGGACGTCGTGGCAATCGCATTCCGCGCTCCGACATTGCGATGGCTTTTCCCGGTGCGGCTACCACAGCAACTGCAGACT
Organism: Fibroporia radiculosa; assembly: GCF_000313525.1. Classification (NCBI taxonomy): domain Eukaryota; kingdom Fungi; phylum Basidiomycota; class Agaricomycetes; order Polyporales; family Fibroporiaceae; genus Fibroporia; species Fibroporia radiculosa. The sequence goes on along the minus strand of NW_012133413.1, from coordinate 110,004 downwards.
GTTGTGCACATGCATGTTGTCGAGGTACAGTTACTGAAGACAATGATGCTACACACACGGTAGGTATAAGACAGTAACAAACACCTCAGCCATCAAAAGGACCCCTTGTAATAGCTACGCCAAATCTTCCATGGCAACTTCCAGTCCCGGAGCTGTAATGATGGGTCGAACGCGTCGAAGTTGGCTGCCTCAAGGCGATTAAGGTATTGCCGCGCCGAGACCTAGGAATTAATAAATGTTTACCGCATTGCCCGGACAGATTGCAGCACACGCCTTGATTACTCACCGCGCTCAAGAATGCTGGTCTTGCTCTCCAAGGAATTTTGCCATCTAGGCCTGCGTGGTTAAACATTTCCTTCGATGTCAATAGATTATCGTTTGCGATGGTCGCAAATTCAAATACAGCGTCTTCGATCCCCACGGCGTGACCGCCCCGTCTGAAGACTTCCTCCTGGCTTACGCCATGACGTGCTGTAATTTCCGCCGGTATGACCATCCTACCTTGGGACGCATGATATGGCAATGCGCGGAGAAGCGTGGCAATTCCCTGAGCGATACCGAGATGGGACGCTGCATGAGACAGTGTGGAAGAAGAGGTCAGGGAAAGGAGGGATAGAAGTAGATAAAGAAATGTAGATGATGTGGACTCCGCGTGTGCAGTAAGAGAATTTAGGGTAAGATGTGTGGGTGTATGTAGTTCAGCGTCCTAGATATCAATCCGTCAGCGAAAGTTCTCCATTTGCTGACAGAGTAGTCACGTACTCTCGCATCAATGATTCTTTTAAGATGATATGCGGGTAGCCCACCACTCCAACATGCATCAGACAGTGCAAGCGCGACGGGATGTCTTGGCGGTCTGCCCTACGTGATGACCTGAGCTACTAAACCGTATCTTCTCAGAGGAAACTGAGACGCACATCGCCTATCGCCTTTACAGCGTCCCGCCAAAACTGCATTCTCATCTTTCCGATTGTCGGGTTCGACACAGCTTCTGGTACTGTGGCCAGTTCCACCTGTGAGCCACGGTCAATGAGTAAACGGATGATGCCTGAGCTGCACATACGTAAAATGCTCGCAATGCAATGAAATGTGCACGCAAATCGCGCGGCCAGAATGGCGAAGTGAGAAACGCCTCATAGTCTCGTTTTCGAATGAGGTCACTGCAATAGGCGATAGGCTCACGAAGGCTGGCGTCCTCATGTACATTGTGAGACATACATCGCCGGACCTCTAGGTTGCGTCCAAATAACGAATGTGTGTCGCAAGTTGCTTGACGCGCGCTGGATCCTCGCAGAAGTCGTTGCATGGCGGCGCAATGCGCTAGGAGCAAGAAGGGCACTGGGCTGGACTAGTGCCCAAGTTCCTGGCTTTGTTCTGAAACTTTGTGACGCATTTAGATCACATGATAGTACAGGATTCGCCGCGTGAGTTTTAAGTTTAGCGCGTCGTCGATCGGGGTTTGGTCGGCCCACAGCCTGAGCATCGACCGACTCCAGCGCACCGTCTTCTACTTCGTTAACCAGCTTCTCCAGTCGTTCTCGTAAATCATATTCCTTATATACATCTCATGGCCACAGGGCATTCCGGACTCCAAAAAGAGGTATTCTCGTTGTACAGACGGTGAGCATCTAGTTGCATATGTTGACTCAGGAATGCCGATCGTTGACATACCAGTCAGAGCACTACGTATGGTCAACACCAAGCCACCAGCGGCACGACCCAAATTTCTGCTTTTTGTGCGACATTCCTTTAGAACGCAAGCAACTTCTGTGTCTTCGCGGGACGTTGCTGCGATTGAACATTTACTCCGGCGTGGACGAAGACAGGTTGAGATGTATGAAGACAGCAAAGTCAGGGATTGCTTCGTAAGCACTACGATGCTGCAATGGGGAGAACAGAATAAGGGAAAGACCTTATTGCACTAATTCGAGGCTATATCCGTCGAGGGGAGTAAGTACCGTCAATGTTGACCTAACATCGCTAGGGCTCATGAACATATAAACTAATCTAAGATTTGTTCTTCAGGTCTTCAGTCCGGAGAACAGAGGATTCTGACCCCACGGTTTCGAAGATTCCTGCTCCTGCCAGTCTCGCCGCTGTCTGGGTCTCGCCTGCCTCCTTCCTACGTGCTGCCTCCTGTGCCTTGGCCATTGCTTCGGCCTTGGCAACATTCTCCTCTTGCTCCGCTTGTATCAATTTTTGTTCTCCCGCGAGGTCAGCTTCCCGCTGTTTGTTGTACGCTTGTGTTGCCTTCTCGTACGCGAGCCGCCTCTCGTTGATCACGTACTTGATGCGAGCCATACTTTTACGACACTACAAGTCCAGCGAGGGGAAGAAAGGTGGTAGAGATATAAGTAATAAAGTAATGGGAGATGAGTGGGGCAGAAAAGAGCGTAGATGCAGACTCACTCGTAATAGCTTATTCTGTGTGGCTAACATTTCCAGAGGAATCTTGTGCCGACGTGCCTCCTCGTTTTGCGTGACAAGAAGGTTTCGCTCTCGCATCAGGACATACCAAAGGGTATGGAGGTCCTTGAAACTTTTCCTACGCAACTCGACGGCTTTCCATGAACGACCTGGAAAGCAGCAAATGATCGGAAGGAGTCCCGAAGTCAGTATTCCGCCTGTTAGAATAATAACGACACCGACCACTGTTGTCATTGACAATATCTGCTGGTTCTAGCGTCTCATGTGAAACCTTGCCATCCACTTCCTTTCTGCGGAAGAATGCCCAGAGACCATGATTAGGATCTACAGGGATATTTAGATGTGGACGCAAAGGGCCGTCCACAGCCGTACTGGCGGACGCTATAACTGTGTTGCCAGAGGTCAGAGATGTCGATGCAGGTGTTGACGTAGGAGTGGTAGCATGAGTTGCGAAGGCTCGAAGCCCATTTCGGGCTCGCAGTATCCACAAGGGCTGTAGAGCAAATGTTCGCGCAGATGACAGCATTTTGAGGAATAATCAGACGTAAATTTGGACAGAACACATTTACGAGCTTCGTATGATCTCCAAGACTGAAGAGAGTAGTAGCCAAGTTATCGACTAGCACCAGCAGCGAGCACCAGCAGCACAGGCGTCTAACCAGGAAGTCACCGAGTGATGTCCGTGACAATCAATGAACAATGTCACATTGGTCGCGTAGAAATGGATGAACGTTCTCTTTTTTTTCTTGTGGAGCGTTTGATTAATGGATGAACGTTCTCATTGGGGTCTCCGAGTCGCTGACGATGCGTATATTCGCTTTGTCTATCTACGCCAGCCGTCAAGCAGATGTACTTAGAATAGACAAGCATAGTGCCGGTGTCATGTGATATGGAACAAGACTGGTTTCCCGCCAAAAAGTACATTACCAGCATTGCGATACAATTTCAATAATGATATCAGTACCAGATGATCGATATGTACTGCAACAAATATAATTTACTAGTCTCACTCCACCACATCTTCTTCAACCTCGCTGTCGTCTTCTCTCATTCGTTCTCGTCGGGCAGCGTCCTTTGCCTTCTTGGCCAGTTCTTTGTTTGGCTCCAGGTCAGTAAGACAAATACCCTTCTTACAGCCTGATGCTGGACAATCCTTTCGGACTGTGTGACTGGGGCCTAGATATTCTCGAATCGCATCCGCAGAGAACGAGTGACCGCACAGCTTTCTGGATATGATGTGAGATACGGGGCAGTTGAAAAGTTTATGACTACGCACGAGGTAAGAGGGTTCACCAAGATTGTAAGTGTTAATGGGCATTTATAATCTTGAGTGACTCCGCCCACTTGCACGTCGTCGTCGTCATCGCTAGCATCACCATCCTCTACAACGACAACAAAGTCTTCTCATACAAGGGGGAACGTGTACACTAAAAGACACACCTTTGGGCAAAAAGTCTGACACAGGAGGCATTGCGGTTTCTGGATATTGTACCTCCTGTGAGAATTCAGTACGACGCAAGCTGTAGATTATCTAGAAAGAGACCTACAAAAATGGCCTGTCTGAAGTTCACGTACTCTTCCACTTTTACATACTTCTGACGCGAAGTCTTTTGGTTATATTCTTTTAATTCGCGTGCTGCCTCGCCTTTATAGCGCTCTACAACGTTTGTCTTTGCAAAATATATAAAGCAGCAGCACGGAAGGACGGGTCATCAAACTCACGATCTGCTCTTGTTGCGTGACTCGCTGATTTAGATCTTTCAGAACCTTGTCATGAGCGAGTAGCTCATTCTCCGTATCAAGCAGTTCTCGCACAACAGCATCTAGCTCTCCAAGGACCTAGATAATAATTTAGATATAAGCTCATGAAAACGAATTGATTAACCGACCTGTTTGCTCTTCTCGCCCTCTGCGAACTCTGCAAAAACAGTGGCGACATCTCGCACAAGACCATAGTATGGCGCATGATTCTTGCGTCTCATCATGTCCCAGTCACTTGCCAGCCCATTAAGCTTCTGTGCTGCTGCCTTATCGAGAGGCTGGTTCTCCATAATCTCGATCGAGTCATCTGCCCCAGCATCCTCATGTCCTTCAGCCTTTTTCTTTCCTTCCTTCTTCACAGACCTGGATGTGCGACGCGGCTGCTTTTCGTTTCTATCTTTGTCTGGGGCTGCGTCCTCGTCTACCACGTCCTCGTCCACACGTTGGCTCATATCCTCTTCTATACCGTCAGATGACGGCTGTCTCCGCAAGACTCGTCGTGAAGAACCAGCAACAGCCATAAACACTTGAGCGAATAGAATAATACTTGTCAGAACTGGGTCAGAACGAAAGCCACGAATCGCGATGATAGCACAGACGCGTCTCGAGTGAATGAGTCTTGTGACTCGGTTTAGGGTAGGTCGAAGCGCGCCGAAATAACCCAATACGGCAGGTGGCTCTTCTCTGAGTGCACATTTGCGATGCTGTCGGTCTTGCGGTCGTTGCCCAGTTTAAGCCAAAGACACTGGTCCACTTCTCTCTTGCCGCAGAGTCTGTCTCGAAATGTCTCTGCACAACTGCTCTTCCGCTCCTTCCATCCTTCACCCCTCGCTGCTGTAACCTTGAACCAATCGACACGTCGTAAACCGCCTCAAAAGAAGAATAGACACACGTCGCCATTGCTGGAAGGCAATACGCAGAAGAAAGCAGTGATTAGCTCAGTGTTCATCATGAAGCCGAAGAAGCCGAACTCCGCCAAACGGAAAGTCGCTCGAGTGAAGCTGACCTCAGGGAAGACGCTGCATGCGTATATCCCCGGCGAAGGTCATACGCTACAGGAACATGGTGTTGTACTGGTGAGAGGGGGTCGTGCCCAAGATCTTCCCGGTGTTCGGTATGTACTTAGTTCCATCGACGTTTACCCTCGAATCATCGTTTCGTTTAAAGGTATAAGCTGGTGCGAGGAGCTTATGATTTTGGCGCTGTAGTTAATCGGTTAACCGCTCGAAGCCGATATGGGGGTCAGTTTGCATTACCCACATCCTTCTTCTACTACTGACCGTTCCTCTGCAGCTAAGAAGCCCAAACAATAATTTAGGCCACTGTGTTACCATTTCCTCGACCGGACATTGATGGCTACCCATCTGCGATTACATATGAGTGTATATTGCGTAGACGACGATGCAAGTCTCAGAAAGCACTCCTAGAAGTCGATGCGGAGTAGGAATTTAAAGTACATATATTGACGAACGGAAACGTCTTATGTTTCCACAATATGACCAGTATTCCTTATCCTATCCTCCCGGTCCGCGGTGGCCCTCACAATTTTCTCGATCTCTGCATTAATCGCCCAAACCCAGGCGTCACGCTCCAATTTGCTCCTTGTCCTAAATACAATCACCTTTCTCTTCATAGACAGCTGGGGTATATCGTCCCTATTTTGAGCGGTGGCTACTCCTCCCCTGGCCTTCGATGATGATCGGTACCAGAGCATGAAAAGTGTGTCCTCCAACCCGTCGGTGGTTTCTAGACCATCCTGGTACCGACGTGCAACTTGTGGTGCGTCGGGGTTGTGTTGGTCTTCAGGTAGGTACTGAGCCGCCAAGAATCCCGACCAAATGCACGCGTCAAGGAGGCTGATCGTCCTACCCCGATGATGATGCAAGGAATTCTTGGTTGTGATGCGATATTGAATAAGGGAACCTGAGACTAGAACGAGCTGTGTATGTCTCACCATTTTATTAGTCTTATTACGCTGCGACGCAGAAGATGGCAACGAACTTGTACAACCCCCGCAAGCCTTTACGGGCAAATAATTTTCCGCATCTGACGATTGGCCTACATCCCTCCAATACGCACCAATTGAAGAACGAGGAAAGTTCAGGCAGGAATGCCTCGGGATCGGGCAGAGGTTCTGGTGGAGCGTCGTGCTGTTCAACGAGCCTGCGAGGTGTTATTCGCGCCTTGCCTGTGCTTGCATGTGCCAAGCGCATTTCTTTTTGTGTATCAACGTGGTGCCGTCTTCTCCAATATATGATTAACGTGCGTAGTCTTGACACCCATTCCAAGGCTATTTCGCAAGAATGTGCCTGTATAGGACCCTGAGTCACCTCGCACGGGATGGCAAACATGTCAGCTACGAACCTCATATCTGACTACCTTTCCTGTGACCAACAAAAGTTCAAAAGAACGCTTCATATGCAATCGAGACTTGTCAAAAGCGGCGTTCAAGCCGGTCTCTCCTCCGAGATCGTTGTCGTCGCTCTCTGCTCCATCTAAGGTGTCCAAGTGAGGCTGATCGTCGGCCCCATCTGCAACGTCCAAAGACGATATATCTTCCACATTTCGAGGGACCAATTGGAATGCTCTTCGCACAGCAAGAACGCTTCGTAAATCAGTCATGCCCGTTGCGTGCAGAATTTGCTGTGTGCCTCGTCGCACTTCATCCTGGCGAAAGTGACTTGGGTCATAATCTGGGGGTATAACTCCTGGTGGTATCGGTTGATGTGCATGAGCAATGGGGACAGTGAAGAGATATCCATCGTGAGTTGCAAGATAGACAGGTTGCTTCATTATGGGATTGGATCGTATTCGCTCTAGATATCCCTCGACTGCAGGAGGTTCGTCAAGAGGCATACCATCCTTCGTATGAAGCCGTGTAGGAAGGTGTTCCCTAAGACGGACCTCTAGGTGAGCTGACTTACTACCCTATAAATGTGATATTTAGTACTTTGTTATAACTTTCTTCAAATCGCATCAGGAGTCACGCTAACCTGATTGAGAGCCAACCCACAAAGCACAGCCCATTTTCGCGGACTACCCTGTATGTCGTCGACGTGCCGCACCCAATCTAGCTTGGTATCTAAACGCCATGCCAGAGCTAATTTGGCTCCAGATGCCAATTTCTGCCCGATCAAGAAATCATACTCTTTGACCTTCCTCAGTCGCTCGAGGCAGAGGCGAAGGAGATTCTGCCGATCGAATACAGCTAGTGCTGTCGAAAATTTTGAGTAGTCTGCACCCGGTACGTTTACTCTAATGCGAGTACCCAACGCGGGGGCGTGGATTTCTAGAGATGAAGGTAATCGTCCGCCAAGATGACGCCTGTAATGGAGGTTAGATTAGTATACTCTTGAGCGACTACGGTATCTGACGAAACAAAACAAGTACCATAGCTTCCATACCCAGTCGACAGCCCTAGTATGGCTTCTAATCTTAAAAATGAAGACATTCAACCCCCTAGTCCGTCTGTACAGCCACCGCCGCTTCGAATGTTTTCGTAGAGTCGCAGGCGGGCAAATGAGACAGAAAGTCATGTCTATAAAAGAATACAGCGAAAGTCGAGTGGGAGACGAGTCTCCGAGAGGAATGACATGTGCCAGCTTCATATGACCAGTATACCAATCCTTGCCGGGAAAAGACTGGTGCCAGATAGTTAACAAGCTGTCTGTTTAAGATAGGAATAGCGACATACATGGGCTCTATAAAGCTCCAGCCTGTCCTTGCGCCATATAACGACGTACTCAGCCCATCTTCCGCTGTATAAATGACTTGCAGTCCGATTTCGTCCCTCGTCGAAGTGGGCAGGCAGCGAATCAGCCTCTGTATACGCAAACTTGACAAACATTCTATCTGCATATGAGCTTCAGCTTTTTATTTTTATTTTTACAAAATCGCAAGGTAAATTGAAAGTCACCTCTCATATCAAAATTTCCCAAGCCCACTTCACCTTCGATATCTGCTTGCTGGGCGGCGCCCGCACTGGTGTGCTCCACCGCCTCGCCCGTGCGATTGAGTACCTCACCCGGAGAGACAGGGTAGTCGTCGACGCTCTCTTGAGAATAATGGACCATCTTCCCCTTCCCCTTGATCGCAGCGCCATTCGGGGCCGATTCGCTCGTTGAAACCCCAAGAATAGAGCGCGTAGCTGCAGGAGTTAAACCCACACTGGGACGAGATGGTCCCCCTGATCGCAGCTGAGCCGGACCAACACGCAGCTTGGAAGCATTTATGAGAGCAGTGGATGAGCTAATACTTTGGGTATCATAGCCGGCGCGTCCAGAGGATTGTTCGCCATCAACAGGCCGTTCATCGGAAAAGGTGGCTGGACTGTCTGGAATAGGGCTAAGGTGCGAAGGTGCGGTTACGAAGGTGCTCACACCAGAAGCTGCGGCGTGTTGCAAGAATGGCGTTGCTACGGACCTTCCGCACGAGTGTTTAGTGTCTGAAATGCTGATTCCGAGGAAATAGCCGATATCGAATGAAGTACCGACCCAGGACTTGTCTCTCCGAAAGCCAGCGCGTTTAAGATAGACCTCTCCCCAATCACTCTCTGCCCACCGTTTGTACATCTTGTCCTGAATACGTCTCTCTTCCTCTTCGTTCCACGCTTCAGGAACACCTCCACTCACGAGGAAAAACTCATACGCAAGTTGGCGTATAAGTTTCCCAGGTCCATAGTCTGAATCTGAGCTGGATAGTACACCAAGATCTTTGAAATGTTTTCCTGGAAATGCTGTCTGCTTTGGTAGCGGTCCAATGAACCTCCTGTGATGCTGATGCTTGTCAAGTCGAGTAGTAATTTCCCCAGGAGAAACTATGGCCGTTCGTGGGTCCGATGAAGTGGTTGGCGACATGCCCCGCAAAGTGCACAACTTGAGGCATAGAAGGGCGGGAGATGAAGTTAGAAATCATGGGCTGCGTGTTCGCGGACAGGTTGGACAGGACCGCCACCAGCACTGTCGTCATAGTCCGTTATATTGGACGTTAACCAAATATGACCGCCGCGGCGCCGATATCGTACGTAAAAACCTCCAAGTTTAGAAATGACTGCGCCGCGCGCGTCTCCGCGTTTCCCTTCAATTTCCCTTCATCCCAAATTACCGAAGCGCGAGGCATCTACGAGCAACTAAACTACATATGTACCTAGTCCTACCAGTCAGGGCTGCTCAGTGCTTCACTTTGCGACAGGTATGCATGTATATTGTGTTTTAGGGAGATAATTAAGTACGTTATGGTACAGTTGTGAAAGTCCATTGAAGACGTCGTAATGAAGGTCAGCGACAATGAACGAGAAACCTATGACTACAAGTAGTAAGATGACGTCTGCTAACAGGCTCTAATCGAGTAAAAAAATTGAGTGGTGAGGTGTAGCACGAAACAAGATACGTCGACGTTCATTGCCGCTTTTGGTCCAGAATCTGGTGTGATTCCTTGACGAACTGCTCCGCTTCATCGCGCTCAAATCTAAACAAACTTTCAGTCGAGTGTGTCGCATCACGAGGACATTATGAAACGTACGCTACTTTCTTGCCTTTAACAGTCATGTCGGGCTCCCGTAAGGCAAACGGGTTGATATCATGCTTCTTCAAATTCGCCAAACTGTGATTCACAAAACGGTGCGTGCTCTCGTCACTTCTCACAGCGTAAAGGACGTCCAAGAGTTTAGCATTTGATTCAAGTCGCCAGTAATCCTTGGCGATTTCGGGAGCAGGAAGTTCGGACCTATATCTGCGATGAACGTATATTGTAAACGGCTGGAGGAGGATGCGTACCAATTCGGTAAACGGCCAGCTTCAACCTCGTCGATACATCTTGAGCTAGAAGACAATTAACATAACCTATAGTCATGAGAAGAGTACGTACTAGGTGAGAACAGCCTCCTCTTCGAGATGTCCTACAAAACGATGGCATGTTCGCGGAGACAACAAATAACAAAAGACTGTACAAAAATTGCTTTACCATATGACTCATTTCAGATAGCAGAATACTTACAAAACGCGTTATAGAAGACACCCTGTGCTCCTATCACCATGGCGCGAAATATAATCCCTGGCTTCCGCAGAACCATAAATGTCCTAGAAGGGCCATAAGCTTATCAAATAAACAGATATCAAAACAACCATATACATCAGGTGCATGCGCTCATTCTCAGCTTCTTCCAGAAGGGTGTGAATCCACCCAGAGTCTCGCTTCTATGAAGGAGGTCAGCAGTAATGCACATTGGTCTCGAATGCCACGCACCATGACACGAAGACTTTTCAGGTGACGAAGAGTCGCAGCCACCATTCCAGGCACGCCTGCTATACTTTCGAGGAATAAAATGCGCTAAGACGCGTTTATCAACACTGCGATTAGCAGACAACAGCTGACACCCACCCTGAGCCACTGCTTCTCGTTCATAATGTAACCGCCCTTGCGTAATGCTTCGAGCGACATGTTCTTGTAATTCGGCGGAAGAGGTTTGTGGCGGTACCCGGAGGCTAGATCAAAGCCCCATCTAATAAATGAGCCGCGTAAAGGAGTGGAGTTTGACATGTATCAAAGTGTATCAATTTACCTTAGGAGGCGGACAAATGTCCATGCGATCTTGTCCGACACCGATTTCGCTTCGCGATGAAGGACCTAAAAATACGACATGAGTTGACAGCTACTAATACCATAGCATATTTACTCACGTCCACCGACTTCAACTCTTCTTGTGTGTAGACCGGATGGAAGAGGACCCAATCTCCTTTGAAAGTTGACGAGGGCACCGTGCTTACGGCGTCCTCCTTAACAAGTTCTTGTGTTGGTAGCTTATCCCCTATGGTTACGACATGTCACATCATGCAAACACAGACAAACATATATGCTCGTACGTTTGTGTAGGCCCTCTACACCCACTGTAGCCTTCTGGTCAGCAGGCTTGGTAGTTAGAGTGTTCATGCGGGGCATGCCAGACATAAGGGTGCGTCGGGAAGCTGCCACTAGGGACGGCACGAGGACGGCATGTGAGGAAATAGAACGCGCTATAGTAGTCCGTAACATCTTGAAGGTTGTAGATTATCTTGGCAACCCGCGGTGAAAGGCGCATCTCCTATATACCTTGCTATAGCGCGCCACCCGTCTCGTCCCGAGGGGTCATTCCGGAGCGCACCGCGGGCCATTACGATGAGGTATCGGACCGCCGGGCACCTGATGCGACTCTTGCTCGTAAGGCTGTGTTTTGTAAGATCCTAGGCCCTTCACTCAACGCTCAAACTTCATTGTATCCTGCAAAGCTGATGAGAGGCAGTCAGCGGGGCCAATCAACGTCGAGCGAGAATCCCGAATCGGCGTTTCGGTAGTTGCCGAGCCAATAGTGAAGCTTATATAGGCGCTAAACATCAGCAGAAAGCTTCGAAGGTGCGGCCTTGTGCGGGCTGCTCAGAGAAAGCTTCCTACGGGCCAGGTGGCAGGTCTAGGTTGATCTATTAGAATCTTGATTGCACACTACTTTTCGCAAATTGTAGTATTGGGACAGGCTGTGGGGCAAGCTGACAATCGTGAAGAATGCTGGCGTGTAATTGATGGTTGAGCACCGTGTGGAATGCAGGATAGGTGATATCACGCACTCTGTCGGAAGGGTAGCTGCAAACATTGCAGTGGTACTTGGTATGGTCACACAAAGGATGCCAGGCGAGCGTCAACCAGACCTTGACTCACCTCGCGACGGGCACGTTCCACAAACAAATGACGTACAAATTCTAGCACCACTATTAAAGCTCTATCCGGAGACATGAAGCGTCGTTCCTGTACCCAAATGATAGTTACTCCAGTATGACGAAGTCCGATAATATCGCATGTCAGCATAACCAGGGTGAGACTTGAGTAAGTTGAGAGCATGGTGACTGTTTCATGCACATGAGGAAATGTGCATACAGGCGTGTCTGCGCACCGCTCACGCTAATATCAAAGCCAACGTCCTGTTGCAAGGACATCACGGCCGAACTTCTCGGGTCACAATCTTATTGTCGCCTGACGCTAAGTCTATCTCCGCTATTCGACGTTCTTCATCCGATAGGGAGAAGAATGCAGCTTTCTGACGGTCGAACCATCTCCTTGCCTGAGATGAGGACGTGTCAGTTGCGCCTGTGAACAAAACCGGGAGAAGATACCGCTGACCGGCATGAAGACATGCTCCTTCTCTCCAAAGTCGGCGAAGAAAACCGCATAGAGGAGGGTTCCTGTGGGCCGGTCAAATGATACAGTCAAAAAGCGATGCGGTATATGGCAGTGAACGCATACCAGGTATCACGACATAGTTAGCGATTTTGAACAGCGGAAAGACCCAGGACGGTCGAGGGTCTACAGGTGGAACGTTTTCCTCGGCCCATGGGCGGGGTTGTCTGATTTTGCTCGACACATGACGAGCCGTCGTCCGCCGTAAGACTGAGAAGTTTGAAGCGGCGGGCCTGAGATGCCAGACAGCGGTGGGACGAGACATGCAGAGCGGAGTCCCGAGCGAATCGGTACCAATTTACAGGCTGGTAACCCAAATAAAGGGTTTCTGGGGGTTTAAGTATTTTGCAATGCCGCGACAAGTAGAAATCTCCGATCGTCGGCTATTGGCGCTCCGTGATCATTCAAGCTGTGGCTGTTGTCCATCCTCCGCGGTCAAGATGTTTGCAGTCTGTGCCCTCCTTGCCAGCTCGCTGCAATAATTTGTGGAGAATAGGGCGAAAACAGAAGGAACTATTGAGGCGGAGACAAGGATAACGGGGATCTGCGACATTTAGGTGGAGTCCGCCCGGGTCGGACTCGGCATTTTACGAATAGATGTGGCATCCGGTCAGCCGGCTCGGATGAATCATTTCGGCGCCTGGGACGTCGGGGTTCACCGTCGGACACATATCCTGTCCTACCGCCGTCCGAGGCTCTCGCATCTCAATGCTCTCCCCCACCGTTCACCACCAGATGGCAACCGCGCCCGACTACCACGACGACCAGCGGTCTGCCAAACGCCCTCGCACAGACTCTATGTGCGAGGGGCTGCGTCCTTATACCATTGCAAACCCATCGGTAAACTCGGAGGCTGACAATGCCGACGGATCGAAGAGAAACAGGAAGCGTCCACTTTCATGCGGAGAATGCAGGAGGTCTGTTCACCTTGACCGCTATTGGCGTACAGGACACTCACAAACACGATCGGGCGTAAAGATTGAAGCTCAAGGTGCGTCGGGAGGCCAGTAACGCTGACCACGCGTGATGGACTGACGCATGGCTCCGTTGCAGTGCGATCGTGTATTTCCATGCCAGTCTTGTTGCAAGAGAGGCTGTGCAGAGATATGTCCAGATGGTGCACTGACTGGAGGAAAGGGCAGCAGGTATGTCATTATTTCAGCAGGTTTCGGCTAGGCGGTCATCTGTATACGTCAGATTCATTCTGGCAAACACGGAGCAATTGCACGAAAAGATAAAGATAATGGCAGAACGCATACGCCAACTTGAAGATGCACTACAGCGCATACAATCGGAGCACTCCACAGAACCCCATCCTCTCATGCGACAAGAACTGCTGGCTATTAAAAAATCGCCGGAGCTTTTTACAACGGAACGAACCTCGCACACAGGCAGTGATGTAAATCGTCGAGACGAAGGCGATAGCCCTGGCGCTGGTTCTTCAACAATGCCGGATGCCGGGGAGGAGGTGTGTTGCTTCAATGCTTTCCGTTTGTGTCATTTAACGAGGAAATCATCAGCCCGAGTACATCTCATCAATGACTGCTATCACATCCCTTGGCTTACCAGCAGACATTGCAAAATTGAGCAGTGCCTGTCCAATGTCTCAGTCAATCAACTCAGAGTTGAATCCTCACCTACGACAACGCATCCGTGACATGCTTCCTTCGCGTTCAGAAGGTGAACGTCTATGCGATCAAGCACGAACCAATGCGTTTTGGCAGTAGGTCGCATCGATCTCACGACTTCAAACTGCTCATACATCTATCTGCAGTTTCTGTCCAGATGCGGGCGATACCTGCATACCAAACCTCATTCACAGCGTTTACACGACCCCCCTCTCTGCCCTCATGCCCCATCGGCTCAGTCTCTTTTTCATGATCTTGGCAATTGGAAATGCCGTTGACCTCCACCCAAACTACGACCCAGATGCTGCTGAACGATATCATCACCTTGCTCGAGCAGCGTTATGTGAGACTGCGATCATCGATGATCCAAGCTTCGATGCAGTCACTACTCTAGTCAGTCGCTTTAATTTTCTACTATGCGCGTGAGTCCTCATCCAGAGCTTCATCTGAAGTTCTACATGATATGGTATCTTCTTGTCTTTTCTAATCACAAGAAAGCTGTAGAGCACGCTTGGGGTCTCATGGTATGTCATGCAGCTGATGCGCCATCACTGTGTTTTCTCAAGCCTTGACAGGGACTGTTGGCGAAGTTAGCCCAGAGTGTAAGCGATCTATCAAGTCTGAGTTCATGGGCTGAATGAATTCATTGCCTTTCTTAGCTTGGTCTCCGTAAGTAATCTTATGCTCTTATTCGGTGCTCATACGAATCCTTTCGTCCCAGACCGCGACGGAGTGGGGAAGATGATCCCTGAGGAGATGGACAGGCGGAAGGTTTTGCTATGGAACATCATGGCCGTTGACGTCCGCTTGGTTCGTACCTGTTCTAGCCCGGCTCCGCATCCCGAAAGAACCGGACCGCTGACTGACATGGGAACAGGCACTGATGCTTCGTCGGCCTCCGTCAATATGTTCGCGCCATGTCGATGTGAAGCGGCCTTCCTTGAGCTCCTTGAGCGACCCTCAATACAACGTCAGCTCTGCTTGTAAGTCTGCACGCGCGGGACGCTCATCCACTGATGATCACCCCGTGTAGACCATGATTGGAGGGATGCATTCCTAGTGCAGTGCCAATATCCGATACTGGAGCTGAGCATATCACCGCAGCCCCCGTCGTACTTGGACGTTCTCGCTCTTGATGCAAAGATTAGAGATTATGAGATACCGACCGCGCTGCGAATGGTCGACAACGATGGCGTGGTACCTAACCACCCCACGGGCATGCAGCAAGCTCTGACGCTCTGCACGCGTGAGATTGGTTCGTGAGAGTCCCGCGGAATCGGAGCACCACTGAACACGTTATCTAGCCATTCTGAACCTGCACCGAAGCTACTTCACAGAGGCCCTCCGAGTGAATGAGGGGTTCACGGTAAAGCACAAGTATGCGCCCTCAGTGTTGGCTACATACACAAGCTCGTGCAATCTGTTCTGGGCAATCAATACCTGCTACAAATGGGATCCGGACTTGACCGTGCGCATTTCCATGATTTGGTCCAATTGCCTATCTGCTGCTGTACGAATGCTTTTTCACGCACACGTCATTGATGTCTGATAATATGCCCGTAGGTCGCACTTTGTCTTCTACTCGGCCGCGCTCCGAGCTCTCCCTTTTCGCCACATGCACTCCAAGAATTAGACAAGCTGCGCGTATTGTTCAACGAGATTCGTGACCGTTGTCAAAGCGTCGCAAGATCTCTAGTAAGTTTTCGATTTTCTGCACCGCGACCAGCCAATTTAAAGAGGAATCCTAGCCGGCACTGGAATCATGCGTGGCGAAGGTGCGGATGGCATACGTGAACTGGTGCAATGGGTCAATAGACAGCTGGGTCGATCCGTGCACCGACGAGGTTGGTATGGTCGCCAAACGAGCGGGGCTTGTCCCCGCTGAAGAGCCCCACACGATACCACTGACAGAAGCGAATCCGTTTGAACACGCACATTCCTCGCTGCGGCGGTGTTACGAATCCTTCATTACGGAAGTGCCGTCCACGTTCATCGATCCGTTCCCGGGCCAACTAGAGTCATCGCTGCGCATCGGGATGGCACAAACGTACAACACCTCTGCCGAGCGAACGGCACAAGTGGGGGAGGGGCTTGCCGTACCGAGCAGCAACGAGAGCACCACAGCGAGTGCGGCGTTTAATCCGAGCTACATGGCGACAGAGTTCCTGGATAACAGCTGGATGAGCTGGTTTTAGTGATTGATTGTGAATTCAGGGCGGACATTGGGGGACATGTATCTCGTAGTTGCATACTGTTCCGTTACACACATTTCTATGCTACAAACCTATTGGACCACCACAAGATGGAAACCAAAGGTTATTTAATGAGTCGAGGTGGATACGAAGGGATGACGGGCGACGTGGGGGGTAATCTGTAATTTTTGTAGTCTTCAATATCCAATAGTTGGGTATGTCCGGCTCAAGGCGCAAGCCTATCTATTGTCCACTGGGGTGCATCTTCTGGTGACCCCGGCACTCGAAGGTAGCGAACGCGATCGTGAAGACGAGATGGCTTCCCCAGCCAAAATTCGACCTCACTGCAAATTTGATAAGCGGATGGTAATATGCGCAAAAATAAGATTCGTACTCTGGAATTACTCTCCATCCGCCCCAGAAGTCCGGAAGAGGAACATCGCCCGTCCCATCGCTCTCCTGCACCGCGAAGCGCTCCTGGAGCTTGTCCATTCGGGCCTGCACCTCGCCATCGTTGACAACAGTGCTCTGCTTGCTCGCCCACGCGCTTAGCCGGCTGCCGACAGGGCGGCTCCGATAATACTCATCGCTCTCCTCCTTCGTGAGCTTCTCCACCCGCCCGACGACGCGCACCTGCTTGTGCACCTCGCGCCAGAAGAACGTCAGCGCTGCGTACGGATTTTCGAGGAGCTCGCGAGACTTGCGTGAGGTGTAGTTCGTGTAGAAGACAAAGCCGCGCGGGTCGAGCTGCTTGAAGAGCACAGTGCGCGCAGAGGGAATGCCGGCGGCGGACGCGGTGCTGAGCGTCATGGACTCGGGCTCGCGGGCGAGACCCTGCACCTGCGTGAACCAGGTGCGAAACTGGTCGAGTGGCGAGGCGGCGACGGTCGATGGGGAGAGCGATTCCGGTGCATCATACTGCTCGTGTGCGGTCACCCGCAGCTTGTCTGGGGTCGCCTGGACGCCTGCAGATGCTGACATTGGCGATGAGGGTGGGTTACGACGACTTAGGGATGGCCGAGGTGCGGGGAGGCAGACAGTATAGTGCAAGCCGGTCGACCACAGGGCCCGAGTCATCTGCAGAAACGATTGGCGTTTGGTCCTCGCGCGCATGATCCGTCTTGATCAGTACTGCTCCCAGCACCTGGCTCAAAACCAAACATGTTTTCACTTGATTTTCACTGTGATCTTGCTCATCCTCGAGCTGAGAGCTCAATCCAAGCTTACACAACTTGATCAACACGCGTCTATCCAGAGTGCCTCCACGATACTTCGGGGAAGTGGCACATATATCCGAGTCGATGGATATGAAATCCGGAATGTGATAATCTGCTACGATATTATTTGTTCTACGAGGAATCAACTAGGAACAACCGCACGCTCGTATTACTATCAACCCTGCGGTTTTGACAGAACTCAACTACAAGCGCGGTCTTGGATGAAATCACCGCACTTGACAATTCAGCGCCAGCGCTCTTTATACCAAGACAGTGGCATGACTGACCGGTCTTTGGAATGCCATGGTACCACTCGACTTCAATTGCTTGTAGTTCGCTGTCCAAGAATAATGGAATTGACCACAATTCGAAGCTTCAAGCAAGCACAAACACGGATTTATGACCTGCAGCGCTGATCTGGAAGCCGGGGGCGAGGCCACCGCGAGGCTGCCTTCGTAGACTCTTACTCTAGAACTTCATCGTCGCTTTCTGACCGCTCTAATGCGTCCCCTGTCTGTGAGTTGTCTCCTTGGCCGCTACGTAGGGTCAAATCCCTACGCTGTTAAGGCGACACCGACGGAAACCCGCTGGGATGACAAGGAACCATCATATCGTGCTACCTAGTTTGACGTTGTAAATTGCCAAATGGGCACCCCAGGTCAACCCACAACAGCCTATAACATGGATCCGGCTACCTAGAGCTCTCGAATGCTCCAGCCTTTCCCTCGGTGGGATTGAAACGGCCATAGCGGTCGTCCTTAGATGCCATCTACGGCGCATTGGCAGCAACAGCCTGTAGAACATTCCGCTCGATGACGGGACCATACTGAGCATATCTATGCGCGTACTTGAGTTGCGGCTGACGCCTTTCGTGGCCGCGAAGTGAAGCGACAGTGCTTGTGAACGCGGAGCATATCATGCGAAGGTTTGAACGATACCATTCGAAGAAAGTATAGGCTTTGAACAGCCTCTCAATAATTTGCACTGGGCACGAGGTTCCATGGGAAGGAGAAAACGAGGCCAAGACAGAAAATAGGGTAAGAAACTGGCGAAGGTGCATCTTCTGCGCACACAGTCTCTAGACGTGCTGCTTCTACGGGCGCATCCAAGTTTCTCCTTAGTAAGTACTCACCACATTACCACCGCACTGCAACGATCATTCACATCATTTCCCCGGAGACTGAAGTGTGCAGTCGCGAGAATTTGATGCGATGGATCAGTTGATGAGCTATCTGCGTGAAATATAATAGGTAGGATGCCGTAAAATGACGCACCAATTTTGTTCGACGGTAATGCAAAACTCAACTGGTGATCACAGCGATACTGACTCAGTGGGGGTAAATATTGCTTCCACATTGGAAGCGTCTAGCAGAGTACACCTACATGGTTGCATATTTGTGGCCCAACCCTCGGAAGACCGAGGAGGTATCTAGTGCATCCTGACCATGCCGGATCAGCCATTAATCGTGGACCGAGCGAATCTGAACACGCGACAGTCCCACAGAATCGAGCGCGGCGCACACGCTCGTGCACATCCTGATGCGGAAGTTCTCTCGAGCGGGGCACGCGGGGGCGGGGATTATACAACGATGGGAGAAAGACCACCAATAAGTCCAAGCGCATCGTCCCGGTGAAATGAAGAATCGCAGAAGTGAGTGCTGTGTCGAGAAGAAGAAATAATAGCATCGGCAAGGAATGGTGGTCAACTGAAAGCCACCGAGGCTTTCTGTCGATGAGTAAAGTAATCCCGAGCGGAGACAAACAAAGACTGTCGGAGAAAGGGACAAGGCTGACTCGTACGGGCTGATCTGTCCACAGTACCGCTCATTGACAGTGCTGTTCAGCAGGGGGATGCTCTACGTTACGGTGAAAGGATGATGGTCGAGTGGTGGCGCATTCGGGCGTTACGCGGTCACAAAAAGTCACAAACTCCGGTGTTCGGGAGATGCCGGGGATGGGACGCCAGAAGACGTCAGATTGCCATAAGTAACGGCCGAAGATGGAAGGAATTCCAACTCCGTCCAGCCACTGCTAAATGTCATAACGCTAAACGTTGTGTCCTGTCTCAGTGTCTGACTCTCCCCATTCGCGTCCCACCTATCTCCTCCTCCTCCTCTTTTCCCCCCAGCGTCGCTTCTCCGCCCACCCCGGCGCTGCTGCCACGCTGCCATGTACCCAATCTCTGACTTGACCGCGTTTTGTCGCAGAACGACCGGGGATGTCCCTCCCAAACTCGTTGTATGTCTCCATGTGTAATCATGCGTATGCAGCTCCTGCTCATGTACGTTAGGGCGCGTCCACTACCGTGGTAGGATCCAAGATGTACCTCTACGTGAGTCCCCCTACAACGATCACAACATGCCTACGCATCTGACTTATTTGAGCCAGGGAGGTCGTTTGGTGTCCGAACGTAAGATGGTCTCGGACATTTACATGTTCGACTTGGAGACATTCAGATGGGACCGGCTACACCAACATCTCGAAGACGATGTCCCCCAGGCACGTTACTTCCATAGCGCGGACACTTGTACGTCTTGCTATCTGTCATCGCGTCCACATGTCCTTAGCGCATCATGCAGGGCGCAACCACCTCATCATCTTCGGTGGTATGGCCATCAGACCACACTCAGACAATCCAGAGGACCTTTGTGTCTTGAACGATGTCCGAATGTTCAATCTGACAACAGGGCACTGGTTACCGTCAAGTTCAACCGCGTCGGAGGGTTCACCCCCATCTTTCATCCCGAACGCACGATACGCCCACCTTAGCTCCGTCTCCGCTGACCGTTTGTTCGTTATTGGTGGGCAAGATCTGGCGAATGTCTGGTTGGATGACGTGTATGTCTATGACCTCGCTGCCAAGGCTTGGGTACTACGTCGGGAATACTCTCGGCATTGTGGCACTTATCGAAGCGTGGCGGTGACCGCAGACATGCGCGTTCGCTTGCCTCAGGAGGAGTTACGCGCCGCCCAGCCGTCCTCTTCTGGTCTCGGACCGGCTGGCAATCGTTTCAAGGTGAACCAGGCTGCACCTACGGCTTCCGTTATACCTACGGCTTCCATTACACAGTCGGAATCGCTTGTGTATCTACCCTATTCTGCCCCTCCGACTGATGACTACCCTTGTGACATATTTTTATTCAGCAATTACAACGTGCGTATAGTGTTAATCACGATCTGCTGCGCGGTTCTCACAATACAAATTTATAGTTCACAGATGTCCAGCGTGAATTGGAGGTGTTTTCACCTCTGTCTGACGGCGATTTCACTGTCTCCGATCGTTCGGGTTCCATGAATGGCACTTCATTTCCTCCTGGGCTTCGCTTCCCCACTGGTGCTATTCTCGGGACCTACTTTATTGTCGCGGGTACTTACCTCTCCCAGACGTACCAATCATTCTCCATATGGGCCTTGGATCTCATCAACATGACATGGGCGCGAATTGATCCTGGTAGCGCGCTCTCCACAGGCTCATGGTTCCGAAGCTGTCTATGGCCTGCTGAGAACAAGTTTATGGTATTCGGTAACCGGCATGGGAATTTGGTGGAGGATTATAACCGCCGTCTTCTCAGCTGGGACCACGTCACGTGTATTGACCTCGAAGCATTCGGCATCTATCAGTCTCCTCCGATGGTCCTTGATATTCGTGCACAAGAGTTGGGCCTAGCCACATTGGAAGAGAGCGTGCTCGCGGATTTCGAAATCATTTGTGATGATGGACGCAAGGTTCAGTGCTCGCGAAAGGTGCTGGAGGAACGATGGCCATGGTTCAGAGCACAGCTCAGAATGTTCGTCCAATCTGCATCACAAGTGGCAGAGTCCATGCCTATGGTTCCCCAACACGTCGCGCTGCCAGAGTTATCCAGCACCTACGGCCGGCAGGAACAACGCCTAGACCCTCGGCTTACACCCCGCTCGTTTCATTTATCGGAGCCATATCCGATCACACTGGCATTAGTGCAGTACTTCTACTCGATGGCACTGATTACGCCTCTCCAGCATGCACCTGCAGTCCTCAGTCAGCTTCTGCTGCTCTCGAGTACGTACGAATTGAATCATTTACAGTCCCTTGTCAAGCATGCCATGCATCGAGCACTCAGCTATGCGACGTCTGTCGGTATCTACGGTGTTGCGACACTTTGCAACTGTCGTAGTCTGCAGATTCGGTACGTCGCTACGCTGTGCCCCACTTTTGGTATGTCTGACTGGGGTGATGTCTTTGCAGAGCTTTGCGCATAGTGATGGTGAGTTGACATTATTACGCTGTGTTCACATGTGGTGCTCACTCGAATGCTAGGCATATAGCCAAAAACGTCCCGCAGGCGGCCGTTCTCGGACGGACAGGGACGGGTCCTCCGGAAGTCGAAATCATGATAACACGAACGGCAGCGGTGCTGACCGCTCCGGGACCGGCGGCAGTGGCGGCGGCAGTTCTTCTGAGGCCCATGCGGCTGCCAGGCCCCGTGGTATGTCTGACGCCTCGTATCTGCGCGGCCCGTCAGACGGTAGTGGGTCAAGCTTCAGGGATAGCCCTAGTCAGTGTTATTTGTCCTTTCGGAATGCGTGTCGTAATGTCTCTCCGTTTTTGCAGCTCCGACCGCGCTGGTTCGGTCAGATGTGTCTTCGACATCTATGTCACGGCCTCGTGCGATGTCCGAGGTTGCTACCGTACAATCCCATTTACCATCACATTCCGTTGAGGTTCACGATCTTCGTGAGAAATCCATGATGACGACTGCATATCGAAATGGGCAGGTGCTTGCCCATGCATCATCGGACTCTTTCTCTTTGTGTCCCAGGGACTCCGATCCCGCGCAAAAATCCATGGTCTCGCGCAGCAAGGCAGTCGCACGCGAGCGATCTGATAGTATCACCTCTCTCTCTACTGATCGAGAGTTATCTGCTCTTGTGGAGTTGATCTCGCCAACAGGCGTCGACGATGACGAGCAATCGGTGGCATCGTCACGCGGTCCTCGACTGCGTGCAAGTTCATCCTCTCTCTTGGATGTGTACCGTAGCAGCGAAGCACGGTGTGCAGGCGGCGTCGACTCTAGAACGTCTCTTTCCTTGTCGACCAGCTCAGCAGCCGGGTCGCTGTATGCGGACTCAGATACTGAGTGCTTCTCAGACGCCTTTTGCGATGCTGCTGTCTTCTCTCCGACACAGGCTACCTATCCCGCATTCCACCTCCCTCTGAGCCCTCGGCTACGGTCTCATCGGGATCACGACACACCATCGCTCAAGACGTCCACGTCACTCAGCTCTCTGTCTACACCTAGTCTCAGCAGGACATCTTCCTTCCACAGATCTCCCCCAGTTAGTCCAACTTCATTGGCGCTGGCAACTCCGGTCGACGTTGCTGCAAGTTTCTCGCACGGTGCACATCCCTTGCAGGTGATCGAGGAGGCTCGACTTCCCGAAGACGCGGAGGGTTCACAGGAGCTTTATGGCGACGAGAGAGCTACAGCATCGCTACCATCGCTAGGCTCTGAACCGCTCCATGTTGCAACACCTCTCGCGCGTGGTAGCAGTCACGGTCCTATCCTACAGCGGCCGAGATCGAGCAGCAAGATCGTAAATGACAGGGAGGATGCCCATGTGCGTTTGGCCTCACCGGACACGATTGTCCCTAACATGCCTTCGAGAAGCTCCTCGGTCTATACGCCGAAGACGCCACCACTGCTTAAGTCTCCCCGTGGGGTCAAGGTGTTCGCTCGGCTCTTCGCGAAGGAGAAGCCGATCGTCGACGAACCAAGTTACGAGCACCTCTCTAACTTTAATGATCTCGCTCTCAGTCTCAGCTTAGATAAGGCTGAGGAAAGGAAGGCGAGGAACAAGGAGATCCGTGCTGAGAAGCTGGCTCTACAAAAATCCCTCGCTGCGCTGGCTTCGCAGATCGACTAGAAGAAATACTTGAAGCTCATGGGACTGCCCGACCGGCTGGCACTGAGCGCTGAGCACTGGAGGCTTGTAGATGTATTTTATATACAAGGTGTTGTTTTGATTATATCTATGTACGTTATCGCTCGCTCTATGCTGGTTGTTGTGGGGCTATTGTTGTATAGGGCCAGGCTGCCATGTTATCTAGACTCACCTCTTAATGTCAAGCTGCTCCAGCGGTGGATACCTGGCGCACAAACCTGCATCACGGTTAAATTCAGTCAAATAGGATTTAGTCGAACGATGATCGCTTGTATGCATTTCACGGTTAACTAATACACAAATACCAAAATGAAGGGAGAAAATAACAAAGAAACTTACAGCGCTCGATGAACCTATACGAACATACACACGTCTTCTCCTTCCACTAATCTGCTTCCCAGTGTGCCATTCGCAATGTCATAACAGCGAATCCACACGATCTTGCGAGGACCGATCGGTCATGCTCGCGAGCCTTCGCACCTCATATTCAAGTTCATGATAAGCATCCGGATCGCTCTCCAACATCGCAGGTGGAGGCGGGACCAAATTCGGGATGGGTATACCGTGTGCTAATCGTGATGAACCTTGATATCTGTGTTGCAAGTCATCCCCTGAAGCATCAGAATGAACATCTGGCGGGATGATCATATGGTTTACTGCGCAAGAAGGGACATGAGCGACCCAGCATATTGTGCAGAAACACAAGAATACTGACATTCCTTGGCGTGGCCTGCAATATGGTCATATGGAACATCAGCGCCCATTCGGACACTGAAAAGATGACAACGCTCACTGTGATCCTTTTGTCTGGTGCATCCGCTTCCATCCGGACAATCTGGTCGCTTGGTAACCCATTCTTCCAACAGACCCTTCCTCCTCTCTCGTATCCACCAGTCGCGCAAACCCCATAGAAGCACCTCAGTGGCGCACACACGACATATTCTGTGTCTAGGCGCAGTAGGGTCTGGATCGGTACCACCTGCGACGTTGTGAACGTCCATAAAAAGATCTAATTCAATCAAAGGCGCGAACTGCCTAGGTTGTCGCAGGAGGTGAAGTACAATCTACACCGGGTAGATGATCAGCCATAGATACAAGAGAATTTGACGCTGACAACGTCCTACCTCCCGGTAGATGTGTCTGGGTGTAAGTGAATGGAAGGTCAGATAGTCAAGCATGATGTCGACTTCTACGGTATTTCCATCAAAACAGTCGTATATTTCCCCACATTGAATGAGGTCGCCAAGATCAGATAGTCCGTGAGGGTGTTGCGTGATCAGGGGGGCAGCCACACAACGTGAAGGGACACCAACGCCACAGAACGACACTTGACACATGTCGCATTTTGTAGTAGAAGGGGCTTGCAATCCAAGAATGTTCTCGCTATGTGCATAGAGTTAGTGTCCACTTTGCAGCAATCGTTAAGATAGTACCAATTGCCGCAATATGCATGTCCGGGAGGTGTCCCATCGTCTGCATGGAAAGCATTGTCTGGGTCTACATCCGGATCTACGATGGGTTGAGGACACCTCCAACCATAGGAATTATCTGGAGTGCAATGAGGGCACGGATGAACATAGTTCGCGTTTCGCTGAGTGACTGTTGGCTCTGGGGAGGCTTGTCTTGGGGAGGGTATCTTCATTGTTACAAATATCAGAAGGCAGCAACATATAATCAGAGCGTGGATTTTACCCGAAGAGGAAGACCAGTTCTGTACAGTTCATCGGCTTGTAATCGTTCATTCTCAGGACGGTTCTTGAGTGGGGCAGCACGTAGAAGAAGATCGACCAACGATTGTACATGACGAGACGGCGATACCAAAGTCGAAATGCTCCTGCATGATGGACAAGTAGTACCTCGGTTCTGTAAGTATCTCCGTTAGTATGCTTTGATTAGAGATGGACGATATATGCCAGGACTAGGAGTACCCTCGCGCTTCTGCCCTGAACGGGCACCTAGACAGCGCATATATAGCCCTTCTCCGGTTTAAAGCGGACGATATCGATTGAAGCAAGCTTAGAAAGGAGGATTGGAACTTACGCGAATCCACAAAACAATGCAACTTAGATGTATGCGAAATTTGTGAGCACCGTCGGAGCGCAACAGAAGAATAGCGATGCATTACCTCCCGCAGAAGAAGTGTTGACAAGGCATTACCATGACAGGACGGTAGACTAATGCAGAGCAGCATGCGCATTGTAGCTCTTGCTCGAGGTTCTCCACCAGAGCTTCGCCGTCGATGCGCGACTCCTTATTTGTTGTGCAGCGACTTTGACCCTGGTCTTCATGATCTTCCTTCAATTTCTTCCGAGACCCTTCATCCCGCATACCCTCAAATGAGAGCGAGGCCCTGCGCTTGAGAGTGGCGACCGGGGATGATGCTTCCGGCATCGCAGAGATGACGTTAGTGGCCGAATAAGTTGACGAGGGGACCTGTGACGAGGTTGATCCATCATCGGAATTATATCCTGATAGAAGGCTGGACATGTACAGTAGAGCCCGAGGTGGTTGTTTGATGTTAAGAGTAAGTGGACTAATCGGTCAATTTGGGCTCGGTCGTGAGCCGCAAACAGCCCCAATCTTAGGCAGAAGGCTGGAGGTGGCGGACTCATGTTGCCCTTTCCCTGCCCAAGCGACCATTCACAGCGACCGCGAAACTCACCCGAAAGCCAATAATAACAATGGTGAATACATCGGGAAACACTATTGCTTGAGCTTCCAGGCAAACCTGGAGACTACTGTGGTTACACTATTGAAAGCGCGAACGCCATATACTCGTACTATGCACATCAGTCATACTACTACATTTCATAATTTTCATGGAGGCTTGATCAATGAGTGCAGAATGAAATGGCAAATAATGTGAATGTATACGATCAAGAACGGACGTCGAGGTCAGTAGTTAATCAATAAGTCCGAAGAACCGGGGTATAAAAGATATAGTATGTACCCATACTAGCAGGATACTTGGTATAGTGCGTAAAACTGTCTCATTGGTCCTCATATAGAACTGTCTAAACCTTGAGGAGAGAAGGGCGTTGGTGCCGGTGGAGGGATGCCCGCAGTATGACATGCTGTCACCAATTTTGCTCGCAATCCTTCGTACCATCGCCTAGACTCTGGGCATGAAAGGCAGGCACTCAACCTCACATCAGAGAAGTCGATAAGTCAAACAATTTACCTTTGCATGGCCATAATGCCAATAGATATTCCGTTGGGATAACCAGTGACTTGCATGTGTGCAGTGCAAGTGTGAGCGTATTGTCATGAGACCATAATCTTAGAATCCTATGAATCGTCTGTAAGTACTGCGATGAAATACTGCAAAATGCATACGAACCTAAAGACATGACCCAAAAACCACCAGAAGTAGAAAGGTCGGCCGGAAAGACTGCTTGTCGGTTGCCCGGTCACTGTGTGTAGACCATACATTGTACGCTTTGCCATAGAGTTGTGGTGAGTTACTACGCAGATGATCAATTATCATTTCAACCGTGAAATTAACGTGCGGAACGTACACCATTCTTCGGCTTTTTGACGGATAGTGTGTGCGTTTCTAAAACAATTGTCAATAGCTCGCCATTGCTGCTAGCGACTGAACATACACTCCAAGATGAGGGGCGAACCGTTGTGCTTCACGGTAAATATATAAACGAGTGCTTATTGTTCATCAGCATCTTGACAAGTCACCGACAAAGATCTAAACTCACATAAAAAGATAATCACGGCTCACGAACATGAACGTTCGCTCGATGTTGCACTTATGTCGACTTAATAATTGTTCAATCGTATCAATTTCCTGCCAAGTATCGGCTACGAATCGGCCCTTCTCTGCATCGCTCACGGACAAGTCGTTGTACATTCGTACACAACTGTTCCAAAGCAGCAGGGAGCGCATATAAAGGGCCCATACCGATTCTTTTGGTGAAAAGTTACTAGACGACATAAGGGATTCACCTGGGAACAGGACCGCATACTGGAGATTGTGTTGAGTATCGTCCCTCCGAGAAGGAATATCCATCCACATACGTTAGCAGGGTCCATAGCGAACAGCTCGATTTGTGGCATGCTTGCCGCAACATTATATGATGTGTAGCCTGCGATGAGCATCACGCTACTCCATACCAGCCTGCGACACTCCTCTTTCTGTATCTCGCCCTCCGTCCAGGAGTTTATCCATGCAGGCGTATGGCTCCACAGAGGCGCAAGCTCCATCCCACTAGGGGACATCTGACCGAACGTATACGACGCGCACCAACATGGATCTTGAGACGATGGTGACGTACGAGTCGAATGCTGGACAACATAAAATTCCTGGCTATCCCGGTGGTGTACTTCTGAAGCTGCAGCAATTACTGGTGCACAGCGAGGGGGAAAAACGGTTACGCGAGGATCGTTGCGGTCCACGGTCGCCAGTGAGAGATAACGAAGCAGCGAGTCTAGCATGGACAAAGAAGAGCGCACTCGCTGGGTGGCGTGCAAGGGATGAGTGCATACTTCGAAGAAAGCAATCATCTAGCACGTGTGAGCATGATGAAACATCAACACTCATTGGGCAGCAGGATAAGAAAAAAATCTCACCCAGCTCGCTTGTGCCAGATTGTCGTCAACCCAGCTAGCAGTAAGACTCGCTTCTAGCGCACATTGCGCCTCCTCCTTCAGTTTGAGCGCTCTATCCCGCCCGTGAGCTCCTGCACCGTGCCCACCGTCCGAACTCTGTAAAAACGTAGCGAGCGCAAGCACCGACCAAACAAAGCTTGGCTGCAAACTACATCGACTCTCCGGGTCACGCAATCGCCGCAATAACCGCGGGATATTAATAAAAGATAACCAATACGAGGAATAGCGGAGGAGGAAACGGAGATCTGCGTGGACTTGTTGGGTAGCTGCGTGTCGTGCCCCCGGCGTGAGATGAAATGGCTGACCATGGGGGTGATCGTATGACGTTGCATAAAGACCTAAAAGTACGTCCCACCAGGTGTCTCTAGCGTACCTGAGGGATGGTTCCGAAGGTAATTCTGCCTTGACATGTATTGCATCATCCTGCTCATCCTGAGAGTGGGTAACGAGTGAGTCTGAGCCTGCAGTAGAATACGTGGGGCCCAATGTGGAAACCGCGTACTCGAATGGGACCGTCTCGTACTGAAGCTCACTCTGCAAAACGTGAGAAATGCTGGATCAAAGAGGGTAATGAGGGTAAGTAGTCCATCGCACCTGTGTATACGACGGGTCGTCGTGTGGCTTGTGAAAGGACAAAGATGGATGTGACAGCGAATGTTGATGCATGGGCATGTGAATCTCAGTGGGAGTAGAGATAGAAATGGGGGTGAGGTCCTGATTAAGCATATTTGACGTTGCGTGAACGTCCTGGAAGTCTCCACCGTGAAATTGTGGCGATGGTGTACGGGGGCTTAATGATATATGATGTGGCGGCGCAGATAGCAGACCTGGTCCCCGACTCGTCTCAGCGAAATCACCGAAAGATGACTCTTTTGTATCGACCGGCTCGGCTGTCGTTCTTCGTCGTCTGCGAGGCCGCTCGCCATCAGTGTTGGCCATCCCCGCAGTTCTTTGTCGCGCTCCTGGTGTCTTATCCGGACCTCGGCGCTTAGGCGCGACATCGTACGAGCAGGCGTCGCCAGAGGTACGACGACTGCAATTGTGGCACACAGGCTTAGCACCGTCGCAACGTATCTTCCGGCTTCGGCTGTTAAGAGAGAAACATAAGTATATGCAACAAAGAGACACTGAGCTTGGTCTACGTACCACTGAACGCAAGCTACATAAACCCTAGTTCGGGGCTTACCCTGTGTCGTTAGAGGCTGATCAGGAGCAAGCTCTAGTTTGAGCTTCTCTCTTCGAGACTTTCCCGTACGTTTCTCTGGAGCGGCTGACGATCTACGGGGCTTTGCCTCTGATGTGGATGATGAAGCAGACATGGGTTCCACGGCCTGATCGTTCCCAAGAGGGTGCGGGGGTAGGTGTGATAGATCGCAATGTAATTGTAAAGACGAGCGTCCACTTGCATGCGGACCGTGTCCAATAGAACTGTCCAACAAAGCAGTGTCCTGTGGAGTACTTCTGCTGGCATCAGACATGCTTGACGCGCCAGGATGAAGAACGGTCGTCGATGAGCCTGCGCTGAAGGAACCATGACCCGTAAAACCATTGTTCCCGTACTCAGATGGCTGGTAGGCGTAGCAAGCATGCGAGTACTCGATAGCGTCGTTCACAAAGTGTATGTCACCGCCGCCGACGTAGGAGCGGTTATGGGACACAGGGAAGAGGTTCGGAAACTCTCCAGACATGACGCAGAGGATATGAAAGATGCAGAGATTGATTGGTTTAGACGAGACCGAGGAGATGAACTGCACCCGCCGAGATGCGGGTGCTGAAGGATATGTCAAAAGTGAGCCGAGGGTAACTTAGATGGGTGGTGTAGAGGATCGAGAGGCACACCTCAAAGACGAAATCGCGTGAAATTTGGCGAAATTTGGCGTGGACCCGATGTGTGAAGCCTAGGGGGTCAGCGCGATCTTGTGAGTGCAGGGAGAAAAGGCTGGAGCTGGAAGGGGCGACATACTTGAGAAGCATATCACATATATTTGAATGTGGACTAAGAAGGTTAGCCGTGGCCAATCGGGATCGCAGTCGGCCTTCAAATCTCTCCAACTGATTTATTTGTCTTCCGCATGCAGGATTGCCCGCGACCGCTGTCACCGTCTCCATCATCGTGAACGCAGCTGGCAGGCGCTCCGCAACACCTACGCCCGCCTCTGTCTGCCTATGCACCCCAATACGTCTCGCTGAATGGACCGTCTGAGATTGGCCAGAGCAAGCTTGCGTGCTGGTCTCAGGGTGCCGAATTAATTGAGGCTGAATTGACGGAGCACAGGTGACCCTGATAATCTCCCCGGTTCTTCGGTTGAGCCTGCCTTACGGTACCGGCAACTCGATGTGATGCTGAGATTTCCTGGCTGGTTCCAATCTGAGGCAGGAAATGTGTCCGGCACACCAGTGGCCATGCGCTAGCCATTTTGCCGCCCACAGGCTCTGGCCGACGCCGCTTCCCTGCGAGTCGGCTCGTTAAGCGAGTCGTGCGCTACTAGTCCACGGCTGGCCTCGCCCATCTCATTTGCGCCTTCGTGTCTATCAATTATCTCACCCACGGCCCGCCCGGTCGCCCGAGGCTCCCGCCTTTTGCCCCGACATCGCTCGGTTCGCTACCACCCACCGGTCCACCTCTCCTTCCGTGGGTATGTAACGGTTCGATACGCTCTGTGATACCTACATCACCCCTGGCCGCACGGGTCCCGTCCAATGCTTGTTTCCAGCACCAGCACAGAATAGCTTCCTCGCATGTGCCCGTTCTTGCAAGTCGCGACGGTCGTCCATCCTAGCAAACTGTACCACATTCAGCGAAGCGGACATAATAATGCAGCCCAGAGCTTGTGGAGTCCAGGTATGGCGGGTTTGGGAACATCCCGCTGGCAATCGCCGTTTTCTCTCACGCCGATAAAATTAAGGGGTCGTGATTTCAGAAATCCCCAGTCCGATGGACAGTCCTTGACCCTGAAGACGAAACCTTGTCCGGAATCTTACCGTTTGCGGAGCTGGTCTGGCACACCAAATCTTTGGTTAAATATATGTAAGCACCCAAGATAGATGTTACAAGACCACTGTCCCTCGTTTCTTGCGTTTGTCTGGCGTCATCCTCCTCTCACTGCGCGCCCAGCGGGCTGCGAATTTTACAGTAGTTGCGCTCCGCATTGTCAGGGCATGCACTTCCGAACGATTGGACCTCGAGATCCCACATGAGACCCTCGTGCTACTCGACAAGTAGACATTCCATGGGACTCGAGAGACGCAAATTGGCAATCTCCTCAGCCTGCGCACCACTTCATCTCGGCATGGAAGTGAATTGCTCCTGTGTTCTGTCAGATTGTTACGTGAGACTTGATACATGGGTGTGAGTCTCGAGGTTCTTTCTATTCTACGGTGCCTTGATCGTAGCCAGCGAACACATCCTGTCGTCACAGAAACGTGCCGAATTCGCTATCCACTCATCAATATAGTGTCGAAGAGTGGGAAGACTCGAGAATCGTGATATGCTCCCATGCGTGACCTTAGGAAGCCTTGAGCATGACTCACTAGGATATCTGCGAGCTCCAAATCCCCCACCGCCTCGTCGAATGTGGGTTACCCTTTATCTAGGTGTCCATCGTGAATTTCCCGGTGCGTCAATTCAGTTTGGTGAGTAATGCGACTCTTCGCGAAGATCGCAGCCTGCGATGTTACCAGCACCATCGCCTTTCCTCACCATACCGAGTGTTTCAACTAGTCATGGCGCATGGACTACAGCCTGTGTGCACTCAGATCATATTGATCGATGGTGATTGACAGTTTTCGCCAATTGAATCTTACAATGAGGACCACAAGAATCTATCAGATTCACGCCACATCCGCCCTTTGTTCCTCCAATATTTTTCCGCGTCCTGCGCACGGCGTTATTGAATCAGTCAGGTTCGCATCTCGATGTCTCCGAGAGTATTACGCTCCCAAGTGTTCAAGTTGAGCTGTGAGCCTGTGATTCAGGCACCTCTCCTCGACGCCACCACGTCATGCTGTTATCGGTGGCCACAAGACTCCCAGCTCCTGTTTCGGGTCACCGTTAACCCAGCGTTGACATCTGTGCGATGTGGTGCTTGATGTGCCGTGGCGCCGCTATGATCACACACTGTTTGCAGGCGCTCATCCGGGCCCAAGCGCTGTCGAATTAGCGCGGTCAGATTAGTGACTGGATGGAAAAATGCTCGATTTGTCTATATGGACTTGCTTTACGGCTCGTTGACAATGTCTGGTATTCTACCATTCATTTGTTGCTAAGCAGGAGCCCGGGAGTTCGTACAAGTGTTCGTCAATGTCGTGGTCATCGAATTGATAGCGTACGACACCTGCTAGTCTTCCGTTCTGGTCAATGTGTCAGTGCGGGTAGATGTTATGTACCGCTTGACATCCCTTTCCGCGATCAGCACACGCACAATAATATCAAGTGCCCAGCACCATTAGGCAACGGGTCCGCAGGTCGAGGCTAGTCTAAGTCTCAATCTTACTTTTGAGCTCGAGACTAGGCCCTCTGTACTGATCAATGCCTTGAAGGTGTGCGCTCTATGTCGTTTTGGAGGCATCTCGTTCACTGCCCGCATGCTCAAGTAAGTAGTTCGGCTGCTTCCAACTTGCGCATATTGACAGCTCCGCGGAGCCCACTTATCGGCTTGACATAATAGTTGCTAAATTTTTCCACAGATACGTCGGCGCTGTCGTATTTATTCCTGTCGCCATTCTGGGCCGGCACTCGCCACCTGGGTGAACGCACCCCGTATTATGCGTGCTGAAACCCCGCTTGACGCCCTTTTTGTGTCACAGACCCAACGATCGGGAGAGCACCTGGAGGCACGAACAGGTCGCGTGCGGGGGTTTATGGTCAGAATCGTGTACCATGTCCCACCACCTGTGCTACGATACATCCGGGGAGGCAGGTCAGTGCTGCTTTTTCTAGGCCTCTGTCCTTCTGGTCGGTATGAAACTACAAGATACGAGTTCCGCACATATTGATTTGTTCTAGAATGCCTCCGCTTTTTTGGTCTTGTGCCAGTGATCTCGGTCACTCGCACATACATGGCGAATTTCAAGCGACTAAACGAACTGAATACCTCTCAATGCACTTGACCACACTACGGGCGTTTTTTGATGTTAGCGTATATCGGCGGCGGAGAGATGCTCGCGGGGCCGACTGGTATGATTGGTCTGTACATATAAGCCGTTGTCTTGTGTTTCCGTGATGGAGTCGAACAGCGGCTGAAACTGTTACAGATTTCCGAAAGAATATCCGGAGGTGCGACTGTAGTCTATGGTTGCCTTGTCGTCGCTAGCGCTGGCGTCAAACACCTGTCAGCGGATCCAAGTATCGGACATACCTCAAAGGTTCATTTTTCGGTAGCATTTCAGGAGAAATTCGCCTGCCCATTCTCAGGGTTAAAGAATGCAGGGCGGGCTCAATAGTGAGAGGAGACCATCGGTACCCGTGAGTCGACTCCAAGTCTCGACCTTAGGGGCCAGCTTCCCTATTGTTGCAGGACAGCGATAGAGCGGCTGCGAGGCTATAACAAGCTGCGAGTTTTCTGCGCCTTCCAGACCGTCGCATTCACGGCCGAATTGGTCGGACCGGATTGGACGTAATGGCTCCGAGTCTCCAAAGGAGAATCAGCGACCATCTCTGACCCACAATGCACGACTTGGAAGTGGATGACGAAGATGAGACCACGAGGTCACCTCGATGAGTATTTCCAATGGCTTCGGTGACTGATCCAGAGAAAGGTCGGAACTTCTATCATTCTTTCACGGCAGACCCTGATGCCGCTATCTCTCAATGGTAGAACATGGGGCATGGCTAATGTCGGCACACTCCTGGTGAGGTGCCCGTTCTGACCATACATTTTACGTTGTGTCTGATATCAAGTAGGCGGGTATTCAATCGAGATTCCAGCATCTTCTTGGCTAATCTGCGCACCACTTGATATGCTAGGAGGTTTTCACGGCGACTCTCGTGCAACTGTATCAATAACATTGATGAGATATAATGAACCCTTCCTCACACCTAACCCTCGTTGAAATTGGACGCTGCATATCCTTTTGTATCGGGATAGGACCGGGTCTTTGAACTTATTAAAATTTCAATGAGGATGCAATGAGAAGCTTCATTATTCATTTACGCGATCCTAGTGGAGAGATATGAATAATAGCCCTTTGCCACGCAGTCCTCCGCCCAAAGAACTGCGTAATCTGTTACGTGGACTCACATATTGAACATGACGTTTGGTCATGCCGCGTGTACATTAAGTTGGGGCAAGACTTGGTGAATAGTGAGATCAATTGCCTACGAACGAGTCCTTGGATATCACCTACGACTACGTCTGATTGAATGGGTCACAAGTGGCTTGCGGTCGCGCCCGGCTCTGGAGTCTAGGACCTAGTTTGCACGTTCGTCGCCGATAGCCAACCAATTCAGTTTTCGTCGAGTCTGCGTTGCCCTTGAGGGTGGCCGCTAAGCCACGTCGTTTGCAAAAATTGAGGATTAACCCCGAGTCGCAAAGTGCAAATAAGCTTTCGGACAGAACGTATCTACGCTGTGCACGAAGATCAACCCGTCTGCACTAATCTCGGGTAGTTTGGATGCGCCAAGATATTTCCGCGAAAATTCTGCTTTTTGGAGTGACCTTCGTCAGGAAGCCGCGCGGTAAGCGTCTCTACAAACAACTTGGGAACAGGAATCCATTACCGACGGAGGTCGTCCAGTTCAACAGATAGCATTAGTAGTCCAGGGAGATGGCTCCATCTGATCGAGGAGAAATGTGGACGATCCGATCGAGAGACACTCAGGCGGGCTGGCCGCGTCTGCTTCCGCGCGCGCGGGAGCACTCGTTTGGGGCTCATCGGTGTCCATGCCGCTTGTTCGTTCAGGTGCCAAAACTCGCGGGTTCCAAGACGAGTATATTGTCAAATGTTTTCCGTAAACCTCAACTCAAGGCTCAGCCGGGTTAGCTCCGCGAAGTTCCGCCATCGGTTTGACATAGCTCGGAGCAAAGTCACTTCTGCTTGCGGAGCAAGAAGATAAAATGAGCCTAATGTGGATTTTCGTGGATTTTCCATCGAGAGTTGGTTTGTACCACTCGCACACTCGTAACATGTATCTTGGTCGAAATCCAGATTTGGGCTCGCAAGATGCTACGAGCTGCTAGCGTAGGTCTCTAAAAAATAGGCCAGGCCCCTGTCCGTCACTTCGTCTCCGCATCGGTCCTACTGAGTAGCTTGAGCCGATTAGAATGCTGCATTGCGCATGCCCTCCGACCGGACAGATGTCATATTCGAGTTCACTTGTTCATTGGTGCTACGCGTAGCACAACGAGTTGGCCCAATTATGAGGGGAACACAATGACTCGGACATCTTTATCGCTCACTGGCTACGCGTCAGGCGAAGTTCCGCATGGAGAGCAATTCCAAAAAGCCACCGGGTAGAGCCTCTTACATATACTCAGTAGTGAGATGAGATTCTAAAGAGTCATAATCATCGTGGCGGCCATCATCGCGGCACCGGTCATTGCCTTCTAGGCAAGGCGGCGTGAGCCACTGCGAGCTTCAACGCGACCATGCTCATTTCTCTGACGCCTTGGGCCTTTCTTCTCCCCTCACCACGATCCCCGCCCCACATCTCTCACTGCTGCGGACGAGATTGTCTATGTTAAGGCGAATCGACGTTCTTCTTTGTCGAAGGTTCATTCATGCAACCCATAACTCCGTCGAACACGCAGTCCACGGTCAGAAGACCGCCATGACCATGCGCCTTTCTGGTCATGCCGTCGTCTGGTGCCCCTCCTTCGTGCAAAGAGATTGGCTGGTTATGGACACCCACGTTTTGTCATGCTTGAAGTCACCCTGGTCCGCCCTACTTGCGACGATCTCACGCTGCATGTCCCACTCGGATGTAGCGTGCCTCTTGTGCCGCAGTTCCTGATCTCGGAGTTGCTCAGGGAGCTCTCTTATTGGTACAGAGGACCTCAAGAGTCTCGAGGGAAGAGGTACGCTCACATGGACTAATTGTCGGTTGGCGCATGATTTTCCCAACTACCATTCAGTGGCAGGCTACGTGATGGGACGCTATCACTATGGGTAGACGGTACGAAAATAATCAATCAGGACACGATAGCCGAGTCGCCCTCCGCACAAAATGAGAGTGCCACCCCATGCTATAAGTAGCGAGGGGGGTCCGGTCAAAGCTGTGATCCCTGTGCGATCACCGTCCACTGTGAGCCAGGTGCCTACATCTCCACTTTCCGGACCTCCAGCGATGTACGCCTCGGTCATCGTTCTTGTGTCCGCTTTCTGGAGCGTGGCTACAGTCAAAGCAGCTCCCTCTTCCATGAATCCATCTATCTTCGCAAGAGATGATGACATTTCCACCATTCTGAACCCAGCGTCGGTCCTCACATTAACGGCACCCATAATCTCAGACTTTGCTCCATATACCGAGTTCGCGCGGGCTGCGTACTGCGCATCAGACATAATCACCGGTTGGCAATGCGGTGGTAAGTACGCTAATTTTGGGGTGGAGAATTTTACGTACTCATGCTGTGGATTTCAGAGGCGTGCGATGCCATTCCAGGGTTTGAGCCGACTCTGACCGGTGGTGACGGCGATGATATCCAATTATGTACGACCACCCATTTTTCTGTTCAGATAATCACTTATTGTCAAGTAGATTTCGTCGGATACTGGCCATCTGAGAATGCGGTCGTTGTGGCGCACCAAGGAACAGACCCTACTGAGCTGTCAGTGATACCGGCTCATCATCAATGGCAACGCTAATCATTTTGATGATCCAGGCTATCGGATTTGACTGATGTCGATATCATCACGGAGAATCTCAACAGCACGCTCTTTCCCGGTGTCTCTTCAGACGTATGGGTTCATAGCGGATTCGCAAATGAACAGGCGAAAACGGCGGATATCATTCTTCAAGAGACCCAGTATCTAATTCAAACTCAAGGCGCGGACACGGTGATCTTGGTATGTTGTTTAACACTACGATACCCGCGATGCTTAACATTGCTTCCGGTATCGTAGGTTGGACACTCATTGGGAGCTGCTATCGCTGAACTCGACGCAATGTTCATGACATTGAATTTGCCGTCCAATATCGCCATAAAGGCTCGGACGTATGGAACACCTCGGGTGGGGAACCCTGCATGGGCAGATCTCTTCGACGAAATGGTGAGTTTATAGCTCATTTGTTAGCAGAATCATTGATGAAGCTGTGATGATTTCAGGTTCCAAATTTCACGCGCATGAACAACGAGAAGGATCCTATTCCGATTGTTCCAGGTCGTTTCCTTGGTTTCGAGCACCCAGAGACAGAGGTGCACATTGTATCCGAAGCCGACAACAATGTTGTAGCTTGCCCAGGCAACGATGATGCCACTGATGCACAATGTACGATTATGACAGTGCCAAATGTCCTCGACGGTGATATTCTGGATCATTTGGGGCCTTATCCGGGAGGGATTTACATTGGTACTATTTATTGCACTTGATTTTACTTATTGGTCTCTGTGGCTGATGGTATGATGCCCGTTGCGTTCGCGTCGTGGATATCATGGAGAGGTCTATGATCTGTTGTTATTGTATGTACCGCTACTGATATGCTACGAAACTTCGGGAACGTGCAGAGTAATTATTTGATGTCCAAAATTGGTGCAAGACAATACGGATCCAACATCCCGTGGTCACTTGAAACTTGGGATTATATTCAGAAGCTATTGCTGGTGTGCAAAATATGTGAGACGTTCGACCCGTTGAACATATTTTTGATCAGCTGGACGAAGTTGGTCGAGCCACATTTGACTCAGGCCACATTTGACATGGCTCACGGCCTTTGCCGTTGCTTCTGCATATGCGCGCTAAACTCGATGTTTTGACATTGACTAGATCTAGGTTTTCATTGCGGTGTATCACGACCTTGTTCACATCCTACCTCGCACTCTTATTATCGTAAGTGCGTATTCGTATAATCAGGACATGGCTAGGGACTCTACGTCGCCAGCTCGACGACATTACCCAGATGATCGCTACCGGGAGGAGCGCCGGAGCTACAAGGATGACCGGCCTAGCGACCGACGACAGCGTAGAGATGTGGATAGGAGAGACATGAGAAATGGTGACCGTAGAGGAAATGGCAGGGAGCGGTCTAGAAGTCGAGACAACCGTCGCCGTGATGATGGCGACCGTAGGCGAGGCGACCGCTCAGAACGCGAACGTGACGGGCACAGAGAGCGCGATGGAGGGAGGGACCCAGACCGGCGTGCGCGTGCAGGACCATCCCGCCGTTCAGCGAGCCCCCGCCGGCGGCCATCGCGAGAGCGAGATCCATCGCACTCCTCTTCGAAACGCGAGGGCTCAGTCGAGGACAAGGCAAAGCCGAACTTCGCACCCTCCGGGCTACTTGCTGCTGCCACAAAGACGATCAAAAATGTCGATGGTACTAGTACCGTGTTGAAGTATCATGAGCCACCAGAGGCGCGAAAGCCCGCTGTTGGCTGGCGATTGTACGTCTTCAAAGGTAAAGAACAAGTTGGTATGTATTCCAAGTTGTACATCTATTAGTGTATGTTTTGACTCAATTCCCACTCAGACCTGTTACACATCCATCGACAGAGCGCATACCTCATTGGGCGAGATCGTACAGTGGCTGACCTGACTATTGAACATCCTTCCTGTTCAAAACAACATGCTGCTATTCAATGTACGCATCCTGGATGAAACATCTACATTGTCGTGCTGAGACTCTACCATTAAGATCGACAGGTCAAAGAACAGAATGAATTTGGCGATGTCAAGCCTGCTATCAAGTAAGCTGCCAGAATTCTCGTCAGGGCATTGCTGAGTGCCTGCCTAGGCCCTTCATTATTGACCTAGAGTCCACTAACGGAACGCATGTGAACGACGAGCAAATTCCCACCTCACGGTATTATGAGCTCAAGCCTGGTGATGGTGAGTGCTGTAGTGGTACGGATTGTAGCGCCTGCTCAGCGTGTCTTTCCAGTGATCAAGTTCGGAGAGTCCCAGCGGGAGTATGTACTCTTACACGATGACGCAGTCTGATCACAAGAGTGTGCTTTTGTCGACTTCGACATAGAACTGTCCCTTTTACTACCTACTCGCCCTATTCATTACAAAACTCACGGCTTCCTGCTTTACTGTGGTGCCTCTGATCCCTGTCTTGCGTTTCTGTTCATGTATTGATCAGAACTCTTTTTGTAGAATTTATCATGCGAGATGGCTTGAGGTAAATCTTCTGGGTGCGATGATATGATAAAACCTACGATTAAAATTTGGGTTTGTGGTGATATGCACTTATTGAGGTTTGGGAAATGCCAAGAGATAGTTATATACATTATAAATCTTACTATCCCAATCCGATATGGTGTAACGGCTAACATTACCGCCTTTCACAGGTAGTAGTGTGTGTAGTGCGCGGTAGCTCGGGGTTCGATTCCCCGTATCGGAGTTTTTTTCTTCCATTATGCACTGCTGCGTCCCTTTGACTTCTTCTCCATCCACGCTTTTTGTCTATGATTTTATAATTACCTCGACGTCCTCTTAATCCATCTTTTCGAATCTTAACGGCGACGTGCTTTATGCCCTTGTCTCCCTATTGTCTATTCATGACCCTCTCCGCCTATCGGCCAAGAACTGCACGTTATATATAGGGGAGCGGCATGCCTACACAAATTCATATCGATACAAGATGCTGAGCGAGCAGTGATGTTCTGCGCATATGTGCTCGTTGATGTCAGTGGCCGGCTGACTCAACTACGCAGGCTTTAAATTCAGAACAATTGTAAGTACAGTATACGTCTTTAATAAAAGGATGTGATGGGCGTCGCCGCAGCACGCGCTCTTTACTTCAAAAGTTTCTCTGCTTGACCAGGCGCGTAACCTAATTGCTAATACACTGTTCGCCGTTGATACCCTTTTGACAGCCGACCCGGCAAAGCATTGGCAATGGTCTTTCCAAGACCCACAGACTCACAGAGATACGATTGCATTCGTACTGCACTTCAATTTTGACACCGGTTGTCAGAAATCTCGGCAGTGACCGCGTTTTGGATTCTGAAGCGTTCATGCGTCTGCATCAGAAGTAAACGATACCACTAGCTCTTCGTTGCTCTCCAGCATCGTCAGCCTACGCTTCACCCTGCTGGATTGCCTACCCCAAGACACTGGTTTGTCCCTACCCCGGCCTGTCAGTGGTTCATGATTGAGAACCTCACAGTCCGACTGTGGGCAATATCCTTCCCTGTCTTGCGCATACCTTCCCCAGTATGCGCCGCTTGAGTCTGCACGGGTGCACGTCGGAAATGCAGCTTCCGAGCCTTGACCGTCTAGAAGGCGACAGAAGGACGTAGTGCGGCGGCCTATCACTTGCTCTGTTCATCATGTATGTCTTTACTATATACTGTAAAGCCCCTCATGGGACATGCTTGGTCTCAGGCCGTATTCTGGCGACGATCTCATGGGCGTACTGCGTGTGGTGCAAAATGCGTCTTCTGCCGTGCTCGCATTTGGCATTACGGCTTGGGTCAAATCGGAAAACACATTCTGAACCAAAATACCGTGATGTGCACCGGGACTTCGACGTCTCGAGGTTGAACCATGCGAGTCTCGCTCTGTGAAGAAGTTCGCCTCGTCCTTTCAGATACTGATGGTACGTGATTCAAGCTGAAGTTGATCTCCGTCTCTCTTTGCTGTGCGATTATTTACTCGCGCTTTATGCAGGCTGAGTTTTCCACGGTTTTTGTAGAACTTTCCTCTCTCATCTACGTCAGGATTTGTATCATCTCTTTGAACGAGCCATGTTGTTTTGGGGCCACTAGAGCCATATTTCACGTTAGTTCTAAGCTATGACGTAGCCCTCCCCCTTTCTCGACTAACTCGGATTCTCGTGGTGGAGAGTTGCTGGGCGCGAACTGTGC
This sequence comes from Fibroporia radiculosa, assembly GCF_000313525.1. NCBI lineage: Eukaryota > Fungi > Basidiomycota > Agaricomycetes > Polyporales > Fibroporiaceae > Fibroporia > Fibroporia radiculosa. The sequence continues at coordinate 69,067 of NW_012133413.1, read as the reverse complement.
AGCCCACTGATGCTTCTCTTGGTGAGTGCGTTTGATCACAATTCTGCCCTCCGCAGTACAACGCTGTGTCTGATCTGCACCATGAGTCCATCAGAAGAAAGTTTTACTGTTTACGGTGTAGACCCCCAGAGCTGCCCCTATTTCCAAACATTGAAGCTATACCTTACCTCATCTACATCCAAATGTCTCTCTCGGAGCATAACTCCTCCCAAGCAGTAAGGGTGTATCACAGCACTCTACCCCCAACTGCCCAAGTGTCTTACAAAATCGATACCCTGGCGAAGGACCGACTTCCTCACATCTCCGTTCGTCGACTAATGGATTGCGTCAAGAGCCTTGTCAAATGAATGTGACAATAAACCCTTGCATCACCCCGTCCTATATGCTATCTCAAAGATGTTACATATAGGATGATTCTGGTCGTTGGTAGCTTGTGCCTTATTAATTCCCGGTTGGTCCAAATACTCACGTTGGGTGCTGTCCGGTTGTCCTTGATGCATGTGCCTACCGCTGTAAATTAATATCCGTTCTTCGTTATTCGTTCTTTGACCGTTACACTTTGTCGCATTATTATCGATACTGCATTCATACGGGAAGCCATGCATACAATGAGAGTCCGGAACCAAAGCAAATAGCGAATGCAGGGGAGGCTGTAGAACTACCGGCGTCGTCGGGAACGAATCCGCTTGCCATTCTGTACAGCCGGGCCATGACTTTCCGTACAAAGGAGTATCTTCAGCTATGCAGTATTGTAATTGGCCGGAAATAACTCACCCACGAATCTTTTTCTTCGGCGTTGACGGATGAGAAAACTGCACAGGGTTTTCGCCCTGGCGGAACTTCTCCAGGCTCCATAGAATGTATCTATACATACACATAAGTGGTGTCGAAGTACGCAATAGATCATTACGCACCTGCGATCCCGTACAGCTAAACCAGCTTTCTTCAGTTGTGGGCCGTCCAGCTTCCAGAGGTCTTCCCATTTTTCCGCCGTGACTTTTGTCTCCGCAGAACGTCCAAAGGATTTCAACAGTGCCTCAGGAGTATTGTAAACATCTGGGGGCCGGGAAGTTTGATCATAGTCAGCCAAGCTCAGTCTGGTAGAATTTAGTGAACGTACCTCTGAGCGGCGGGACTGGGCGCAATGCTGCCTTGTTTTGCAGTGCCCGACAGAGACGTGGCACTGCCGACAGTGCCTGCGTGGTGAAGCGATAGGACATGCAAAGTTACGCGGCGAAAGCAAGAAGAAAACGCGTCGGAAAAACCTCAAGGCTGAGGAGCTCGAGTGGGCTCGAGAATGAATCGGAACACTACTGACGCGGGAATTGTCGCCACGCTGGTATTACGATTTTGATCTCATCGAGATTCGAATTCTCCCGATCGCTTCCCCCCAACAGCGAAAGGCATGACTACTTATAACCCGCACAAGTTGACTCATAACTAAAATTCAAATATACTCGTAGGCTCTCGTAGTTAAATGTTGAAAAAAAAAATCAACAACAACCGAGTTCCACAATGTCTAGATGTAGTGTCCCTCGAATATCATTTAGACCAACACTCTAGGCGGAAGAATTGTTCTTCTTACGGCCTCCTTCCAAAACTTCATACAGCAAAGACAGCGGATTAGCACGTAGAATAGTCAGAACACAGGCGCGTCTCGTAGGAAAAGTCGTCGTTCCTCCTTCTGAACCCATCTTGCCACAGAGTTGGCGGCATTCACCACAGCACTCTTCGGGAGTAGTGGAGACAACGCAAGATAGAGCTCAAATGGCTGCGTAATCTATGAACAGATATACATTTGGCTCATTGAGAGATACTTAGGCAGAAACGGCGTACCCATCCCATGACGCTCTCGCGTTCCGTGCGAATGTACTGAAGCTTCAGTGTGCTCCCTTGGCCAGATTTCGCATGAATTGCATCGTATAGCGTCTGATAGAGTGTTATCAAGCTGTTCAGCGTAGATGATAGTTTTAGAAATCGTGTGAGCACAACGCTAGCAACACACACCGTCGCTTCTCGTTTGGTTGGTCGTAAGGGTCCTCGAAAAGGGGCATGGTCACTTGCACATGAGACCGAGATTTGTACACAAAGTGGCGAAGACCAGGTACACCTAAGTCAGCGACAGAATAGTCTGTCTCACCACGTTTCATGGCATTTGTTAACGCTCGCAGCAGCCCATCTTGTGTCAGGCGCTTACAAAAAAAATCAGCGAAGCATATTCCAAAGGTGCAGGAGTAATGCATACCGAGTCGATCGTATCACACCATTTCCGGACAGCTTCAAAGTCGGCACTGCCGCTGACGCAAACTAATCCAATTTCCGGAACAGGTTTATCTAAAATGCTTGGTTCCCGGCTCTCCGCGATGGCGTCTGTTGGTTGACTCTCATCCACAACAATATCGCTCTCTGTATTGTTTCGAGGTGACTTCGGCGCAGTACTGGTTACTGCGTCCCTACCCAGAAACATCACGTATGCATTCACAAAGGCGGCAGAATTGAATTTGGGGAGACAGACGGGCAACCAGGAGGCGGAGGCGGAAGAATTGAGAATCGAAGGGGCATGAATCGTGTTCACCAAGACATGTATGTCTAAACATAGGAAATCAATACGGCCACCAGTAGGAATGCAAAATAAGGCAGAATCTACCTGATGGGTGGATAGAATGCTTCTTGGGCCGCACGAGCGTAATAACTCGCTCTTGTGCGATAAGTATCACATATAATATATCCTACCAGTAGTCTAAGCAATACAACAGGAATCGCTGATGTACACAAACTTACCTTGATTTTGGACGTAGGTACAAGAATGTCTGCGATGCTTTTACGCAGCATTGGTTCGACCTTGAGACAATGCAGCGATGACGTGCTCATGGCGATATCCCATTCGAGTCTCGCCAATAATGAATACAGGAAAGGTTCCGCGCCTATTGCAGATTGCGAGATGAGCAATGGACGCATCACTTGAAGAACGACGCACCGCTCAATAACCTTCGTAAATCGAAGTTTGTACGCCGTTCAAACATTCGACGCAGCTGTTCGGCAGAGACAACACTCAAGATCTGCAGGTGGAGGTACTCAAGGTGGAAGCGGGTCTTCCTTCGCCAGTATCAATTCCTGGACTGCCATCTGTTCCTACAAGGAAAGTTCACCCACCACAGACTCTGGTTCGCCCCAAGACGACACACAGACATAATATAGCGGCGGCCGCAGGAGAAATGTAATGCGCGTTTTTCCAGCATTTATGCACCGCAGTTTATCGCCATCGTCAAAAAATATGGATACGAGTGCTTGCATTATCCCTATAGTAGACGTAAAGCTGTCCGACCCCTCCTCCTGTTGATTACTGCAGCGCACAAGTAAGAAAGGATGTAAAGCTAGCATATACACGACGTACCTGACAAATACGGGTTTTCCAGCATCTGTTAAAACGAAATACTGGCGTGGAGGATAACTATCCGCTGATACACATCGCACATGTCAGCGACCACTACGATGCATCCGAGCTATCAGAGTCTTTACTGGGTGTGTGAGGTAATTCATTCACGTCGGCGGCCTTTCCCTTGTCCTTCCGACTCCTCTGACCAGTATCTGAAGGTTTACGATCATGAAATTCGGGAAGGCAAGATTTACTGTAAGAACCTACCATCACCCGAGGACTCTTTCGTCGCTAACGTTCGTCGCAATTGCTCGCGAAGATGCTGCTTTGATTCCTCATCACCACTGTGAGTGACCGGCACTGGTTCCCCGTCAATCGTATCCACCTCCGCATCAGGCTCTTGAACGAGCATACCCTCGGACGCGAGTATGTCGACGTTGGTCACGGACGAAGCTGAGCTTTCCCCGCCCTCGTGCCTGCCATGCGTAGGCAGGTCGTTTGAAGGAGATCCTCCGCCCGGTGTCTGTAATGCGGAGGTTGTTCCATGGCTATAGACTCGTGAAGAGACCAATGGGGCCGGTCGCACTGAGGGAGGCGCCAGCCGCGACGGAGAAGGAACTGGTGTACCGACTCGAGAAGGCGTCCGAGACCGCGGCGTGTTTAGCGCAGACATTTTACCAGCGATCGCTGTGGTGTACGAGGAATCAGGCTCTGGTGTTGAATGGCGAAGCTAGTAAAAACCTAGTAAAGACATAAGCTTGAAACCGTCTCTGGCGCCGGAGATGCGAGTTTCCGGAATGGAAATGACCTTGGACCAGAACGACCATCTTTGACCAGCCACTACGATCACAAAGACCCTCGAGCGACCCGGAGCAGGCTGCGACCGCGTCTGACTCTCCAGGCCGGCCGTGTCCGTGTACATGAACCAGCCTGTTTCCTACGAGCGCGGAGACCCATGGTTTGACGATGGCAACATCGTCTTGCTTGCGGACGGAGCGAATGTCGCATTCAAAGTTCATCGAGGCATCCTCTCCCGACACTCGGATATCTTTCAAACAATGTTCCAGCTACCGCCCCCACAGGCAGACGTGGAGATGTTGGACGACTGTCATCTTGTCCGCATGTACGATTTGCCCGTTGAGCTAAGCAATCTGATTAAAGCACTGTACGACGGGGCGTAAGTCTTCCTACTCGCTTCTCCTGTAAGTCGAACCTGTTTGACTATCTATGATCATGATAGCACCTTTCAGAATCGCAGCGGGAGGGATTTTTGTGATCTCGCTGGCGTGTTACGCCTATCCACAAAGTATTTCATCATGCACCTACGAAAGCAAGCCATTCGCTTCTTATCACAAACATGGAGTCATACGTTGCGCGGACACGACGAAATGTTGGAAGCGGCAATCAAATCCCCCCTCGTAGACGGGACAACCTATCCTTATGTCCATCCCTTACATGTTCTCAACCTGGCCAGAGAGACCAACGTGCGAATCCTCGTGCCATCTGCGCTTTACTTTCTCTCCTTGTATCCCCTCGACAGTATTCTACGACGGGATCACCCCAAACTCCAAATTGACCATCCTTCATGTCCTTCCTCTGAATTATCACCACAAGACCTGAAGGAGTATACTCTGATGTTTCAGCACCGTATAGATGTCATCCTAGACTTCGTGCGTCGTGTGTGTGGTCAGCGCAAGGCGGCTGCAAACTGCAAAAATGATGATTCTGGGGCGTGTCTAAAGGCATTCTCGAGGTTATGTACAACTTTATCCCGCTCATGGATGGTCAGAACTGGACCGCTGCACTTTATGGTGCAGGCCATCGACGAGCTGTCCAGCATTTCGTCTGTTTGTATGCCGTGTCGACGGGTGTTTCGTGAAGATGTGTTGTCAGCGAGGCAGGAGGTATGGAAAGGACTGCCTGCAGTTATAGGAATACCTGGTTGGGACGATCTGGAAGCAACGGACTTGAATTTCTAGGTTAGGCTATTTTACGCGGTTCCTCATTGGTAGATATCGGCTCTACGACGTGTTGTACAATACATCTTACTCTTTACACTATGATGACAACATTCCATTGATCAGTAACTTTGCATTCAGGCTTACATTTTGCTAGACTTACCCAGTGCTGTTGTGTTCCAATACAATACTTCAACAGCCAAATTTGATCATCTTGCCTTGCACCCACACCTGTTGCCTGTTTCTGGTATCCCCTAAGCACCACCATTTCTCTATCGAATCAACCGACAGAACTTGTCGTTCACTTAGATCATCGAAAAAGTCAAGGGCACCGACGCCTTCACCAGTACGCGCATCGAACAAGCGGACTTGTATATACGGTGAACACCAAGCGAGGCAAGGGAATGTCATAGTACTCACTACACTGTGCATCGAACGGAGATCCAACGGAGAATGATCCGGTTCCACTAGGTAGGCCAAGCGCGATTGCCCCCCCGCGCGTCGCAAGATATAGTGCCTCCTTCCAATCTATGGATAGATTCGTCTCTTGTTCGGCCGATGTGCCAGCAGTCGCAACTATACGTTCACCTTCGCGCATACGAGAGATTGCGACGGCATGTCTCATACAGCTCAGGACATCGACGTCGTATCCCCCCGCGATATCTGTTCCCAGACCTACCTTGACGCCAAGCTGCAGAGCCTCGCGCAAACGGAATGGTTTAGCGGAGAAATACGCATTGGAGAGGGGGCAGTGTGCGATGGCCGTTTCGTACTCAGCGACTTGAGTGAGCAAGGGAGGATCCAAGAACGTGCAGTGCGCTTGGACAGTGCGAGGAGTCAAGAGTCCGTGCTGAGGGCAACGTAAGTGCTTTGTACAGCACTACAACAAGAGTAATTACCTTGGCGAATATATCGATGTCGTGTGAACCCCGCTCACGCTGCACCCATTCGAGTTCGTCGTGAGCTTCAGACATGTGACTTTGGATACGAAGATCTGCTTGTGCAGACAGTTGACCCAGCCCTTCCAAAAGCTCATCCGAGCAGGTAGGCACAAAGCGAGGTGTCAAAACAGGATGGACGAGCCTTTCATGATCGGGCAAATGTGCAACGAGGTCACAGCAGCGCTCTGAAAAGGATCGAGCCTCGGAGAGCGACGCTTCAGCAGATTCTTCCATATAGGAAGGACGCGATGAGATGTCCATGGAAAGCTTCCCAACGAAGCCTCTGATACCTGCCTCTTGCATAACACGAGCAAGTATTAGACTGTCCGATCGAGAATGCCAGTGAGTGCCCCCAATGAAGTCAGATGTATCAAGGGTCTGCCTCACTTTGTTTCTGTTTTAATCGTCCCAAACAGGAGGACAGCCCCAGTGCCATTCTCTATCAGCCTGGTCGCGAGCCGCTTGTAGACTTTATCTGCGAGCACGGGGTCGTTATCCAATCCTTCCTCCGCTTTAAACGCATACTCGTCTAGCCATTCCATGAGTGGCAAATGAAGGCCAGTGCCTTGATAGAGAAACTGTGGTGCGTGCAAATGCAAATCACAGAATGTCGGTATGAGAAAGCTCCCTTGTTCAATCACCAACGGGGGCTCTGCTGCATCTGCAAGCATCTGCTGCGATTCTGGCCTGTTCGCGGGAGCTACATAGCTTACTCTGCCCGACTCGTCCACGGCTGATGAAAGAAGCCATGATGTCAATCGATATCCAACGATAGTAGCCTTTCATGAGTATAGCTCACCTAGGACGAAGTCTCTCAAGATATCGAGCTGACCAAGTTCCGGACAGTGTACAAGATTGCCTCGTATGAGCATGTCTGGAAGAAAGATGAGACGTCGATTCGGTCGCACCGGTCGCAGCCTGAACGAGCCAAGTAAACGGTGGGCTGCTAGTCGTGGCTGAGAGGAACTGCAGTCGATGAAACAATTGTAAAATTGACCCTGGCTGGCTAGCTAGGTCCCAGGATACTTTGCCTGGACAAACATCTAAACCGATAGGTTTTTTTTAATTTTAATTCTGATCATTTGACATTGGGAGTTCGAGTGATTCTCATTTGATTAGTACGCTCTGAAACTTGTGTCATAGTAGGAGAGAATTTCGGAAGTTATAGTGGTCATGCCAATCGAGTGTATGCGCAAGAGTGCGCGCGCGCCCGTGAGCTAACGTTTCCTTCCAGTCATAAAACACCTCCCACGAGTGGTTCCACTTGAACGTCCAACATGTCCAGTTCTGCCGGTCCACCCATATTCACGGAAACATCTGCGTACTCACTAGCATTTGTTGCCATTGTTGGTGTCGTCGCCTACGTCTCGTCTAATACTTTACTTCCGAAGAACGCGAGATGGCAGGATCGCTTTGCGTTTATCTGGCTGGTACGACTAGTCTCTCCTCATTAGTCTGATGTGAAATTAACCTCAAAGCATATAGGCGTTCGATGCTATGATACATTTTACCTTCGAAGGCTCATTCCTCTGGTTGTCCACCTTCGGAAGGCAAGTCAACACTAGTGTTGGACCATTCGCCGAGTTATGTAGGTCGTTCTTGGAGGCGTTTCCTCAGCATCTAAAGAGACCCCTTCAGGGAAGGAATATGCGCGAGCAGATGCACGCTGGGGGTTTTCTGATCCAACCGTCGTCTCCCTTGAAATCCTGACTGTCCTAGGAGCGGGCCCAATGTGTTGCTACATTCTCAAGCAGCTAGCCCAGGATGATCCTGCTAGACACTACTGGATCGTTGTCCTCAGCACCGCGGAGTTATACGGAGGGTGGGTACAGCAGGTTTGTAAGTTCGCTTTGCAGTGACTGACTGACCTTTTTAGCTGGATGACCTTCTGCCCTGAGTGGTTGACCGGCAGCAAGTATTTAGATACATCAAATATCTTATATTTCTGGGTGTATCTTGTTGTGAGTGCTACTCTTTCTGGGGATAGGGTTTGATCTGAAAAGGAATTCTGGCATTTGTACTAGTTCATGAACGTCATGTGAGATATCTAGACATGGTCGTCCTACATAGACCGTATGATGCTGATACTTCTAATTTAGTTGGGTTTTGGTCCCTCTGTGGTTGATGGTAGATTCATACGGACACATTGCTCGTTCTCTACGGGCGTCACAAGCCGCTGCCAGGACCAAGAAACAGTAGAAGCAGGAGGTTGGCGTTGCTGCGCCTGAAAAGTCTGCTCGCCATGGTGCGCGCGGTGCATACGTTGTATGTGTTCTTTTACCGCACTATCCCTCCATTGCTGTCATAATTGTGTCATGCTTTGATATACTAGTGGTGTTATATTCCACCATTTGTTCTTTGAGTGCTTCTCATAATAAATCATTGGCTTCTCAAAGATGTGCTTCACTACGTCCATCGTTCCAAGATAGTATACGCATCAAGGCTTGAACCGAAAGCCTATGGACCGAAAGAGAGCTTGATTGAATTGAGGCAATCAGAGTCCCACTATCTGACGCTATTCTTGTTGAATCATTCTCGCAACTACTGGAACCAGCTTGGAAGAATGTGCGGGAAAAGTAAGACTGCAAGTTCCTGATACATGACTCAGTAGGGTTTACTCCGTATTTCTGCACTAGCAGGAGAAGCACATGTAATCGACTTCAACGCAAATTACGCACCGTCTGCGTACTTAGGATCTGTGAGCATACTTAGAGGTTGCTGATGAACTAGTTTCATTATGAAACCACGTTTACGTTCAGATGGAGTCAGTGCTGGTACGGGAGCCAGAGGGCTAGAAGAAGTTCCTAGAATAATTGCGCACGCGATGAGCTAATTCATTATCTCCGTGACATCTCGCCTTGCAGATACTTTTGTGACACATCCATATTTTGTGATGGGTACGATCATAGAATTACAGCCTCTGAGCGCCATTAGTGCCCTTCGTCTGGGGCAGTTCAACGATCTGGTCAAAACCTGGGTAATCTGGTAAATTAAGGGCAAATTTCTCCTCCATAGACCTAAGCGAAATTGTGGTCAGGGGGGAGCCTAGCATAAAACGGTATATATGCTTTTGCATACTTAGGAACAAATCTTCCGCCTAAGAAGTGTCTCCCTGTGAACTGTCTGACACCCTCCTTGGGTGCTGTCAAGCTAATGAGAACGTCAGGATTCAAGCCTACGCCTTCTGCGTTCCCATGCTCCACGTCCCATCCGGAGGGAATATCTACCGAGATAATTGGCAACCCGGAGGAACTGATGAGGGGAAGCGCGGTTTCAAAGGGTGCTCGAACAGGTGGTTTGAAGGAGAAGCCGAATATAGCATCCAAAATGACATCGGAGCGAGCGAGCGCATCGCTTAAGGAATGCGTGTCGTCTGACGGGGCGAGCGTTTGAATTTTCATATTGTCGCACTGCGTCTTAAGCCTCTGAAGATTTAGTGAATACTCAGCGATATAATGATAGTATAACATTGTCCTGCCTTGTAGATTTCTTTCGATCCAGGCTGTGTAGGCGTATAAGCTACGTCAAAACTCCATTATCACAGCCAAGATACATACCTTGGGCATCCAGATTGTGGGCTGATATCCGAACATGCCTGAGAGCAGATTTAATAAGCCAAATCATACAGTCAAACAATGTACTGACCAAGATGCCTTGCAGCAACTAATCCATCTCCTCCTTGATTACCCGGACCACAACAAACAAGAACGCGCGGATATTTATCCTTGTGATACACTTTCGCCAGAGTCTGTGCACAGGCCAGGCCAGCCAATTCCATCAGCTAGATCACCACACGTCAGTTTGCTCCGGGACAAACAGTTAACAGGCAATCAGTACCTGGTCGAGGCTGAATGCTCCAGCTGCGCTCATGAGTTCTTCATCAATCTAACCCATCGACGATGAGCAGCCGTGAGCAAATCGAGATGAAGATATGTACTTGCTGAGCAAGTTTAGCCGTGAGATAGCGAAGAGACATAGTGGCAGTCTAAAGTAGAGTTGTTCACGACGCGGAGGACTCGCCACTCAGTGTGACATCATGGAAGACAAGACGGCCCTATAGTGGGCGCTAAAATCAAACATTCGAGACAAAACTGCAAACATACATCGTCGAGGCGAGCTGAACCGCAAATAACGATAATGTTAAATAACAAGACTAGCCCTTGCCATGTCCCCTTCGCCATCGTATAAATCAAGTAAAGTGATCGCCGTCGCCAGCCTAGTCCTATGCCGGCGGCTTTGCACAAACCCTCCTATGCTCGTCCCAATCCATCCTCTGATGCTCGGGCGAGCAATACTTGACCAGTTTGCACCTGCTACAGACCAAGCCAGAAAAGCGCGGAGCAGTAGGTTCTTCTGTACTGCCATCGCTTCCCTCGCAGCTACTACTGCCCGCAATGCTCTCCTCACTTGTACCCTCGCTGAGGCCGCTGTGGCCAATTTCTTCCGAAAAGGAGACGTGACAATCCATCCAATTGCACATCTCCTGTATCTTGGCTCGTCGACCATAACGATAGCGAACCTTTCGCTTGTGACAAAGCACTGCGGCTGTTTCGAGGCCTTTCTTCGGAAATCTGATCAACTCGCAGCAATTATCCGTACATCCTGGATTCGGGCAACCGCTGGGGAAATCGTGGTAGATGTCCTTAGAAGGCACGAAAAGAGTATTCGAAAATAAGATCTGGGAGTAGGACATTGTTTGATGGGAAAAGAGGACAATGAATGGTGGCCGTTTCTCGTGGAGGATGGCTCGCATAGTGAGGTCAAGCTGGGGAAAGCATGGTGTGCGACGCTGCCGGTCGAGAGTGTGAGTGAGGTGTATGTCTAGTGGAAGGGATGTGTGCACAACGTCGGCAACAATCCTTGACGCGAAGAAAATAGGTACTGACGGTCATGATTGATTCTCTGCTCTACACTCGGTTTGCACGGCCCATTGACAGCATTTTGACATACATATTGGAAGTACTCCGTCACCTGGTCCATCTCTTGGCGTTTCAAATCGGTGACTATAACATATATGTCGTCGCAACCCCGATCGTGCATTCCTCGCAAGAGCATAAGTTCCGGGAGCTAAAGAAGGCGATATTCCGAAACTGTTTTTCTCAAATTTTATGAGAATACGCACCATGCTGAAAATGACAGGCATCATATTTAACCGCGACATAGATTTGTGATGATATACATGGGTAACCCACGTACGATCCAGGGGAATGAGACGCCCTGTGTCGACGGTGCGAATGAAAATGTTCTCGGGAACAAAGACACCTTTATTCCAGAGCAGTCTTTGTTGATTGCGCGCATTTGTGGTGGCATGATGACGCCGTTCGCGCACACGTTGAAACCAGTCGTAGTACGCATCAGGACGGTGGGGTCGCTCGAGCCATTTGTCAATCAGCAAGTCCGTCGCATCGTTGTCAAGCTTCTGGCAAACGAGTTCGCTCATAGAAAGACTGGGAGGGATGAATTTCGAATAATATCGACCAGGCATGGCGAGTAGCAATGAGAGTAGCGGAGGAGTTGGGGAAGTGAGTTGCTAGAGCTCAGATGAGGGCTTTCAAATGAGAGCGGACTTCCGGAACTAGGCTGGGGCGGCGGCTGAGTGGAAACGGCGTCTAGCCACAAAGGCCTGTACAACGCGAAAAAGCTCGCCCTAAACATCGATGACGATCATGCCACGTGCCCGACGCGACTATATGCATTCAAATTCACGACAACGTAAGAGCCCTTCCCGAGCCCACAAAATGACAAAGCTTAATTACTCTTTGCAGTTAGCTGGTCTTGTCCCGTTTACAAGTACCTCTAGACTACCCGCCCTACTTCCGAACAGGTGAAGCTGGACTTCTCCCGTTTACAAGGACTTTGGACCATTCGCCCTTCCTCGTAGTGTTTGAATAACCCTTGCCGATCTTTACCACTCATACAAAATCACAACGGTTTCCCAAATGCTGCTAGCCAAGTCAAAGCTCAAGCTCGGGTGTGGAATAGCAGGCGTTTATCTCGGGTCCCTTATATGTTCAGCCTTGGGTATGTCTTAAGATCATCCTTTTTAGAGAGGCTGATACGCACATGTCGTAGCCGCATCCACTGTGCTTGAGCTATCGGAGGTAAGTCGCGGCGGCAAACTACGAAGGGCATCGGACAGCTGACAATCAGTCATACGCTGATCCAGCAATGCCGTAAATGGACATATGTGCGTGATGTTTCCCTGCCTCATCTTTAATTTTCAAGCGGACACACCCCCACCCAGATTCTAGACGATATGCAGGCAAATGTGTACAATGTTGAATATACTTTCGAAGACAAGAGTATTTGACGCTCGATTATAATTAGGTTTGACGGTGGACGCTGTGGAGACCAAGCTCGAGAAGCAATTCGTCTTACATTTCACGACGGTATTGGCCAATCTGTTTCACTCCGTGCTTCCGGCCATTTTGGGTGAGCACATCAACTCAAAATCGTACAATTCGTAGAACTTGATCATCCTTTTAGAGGAGGAGGAGCGGGTGAGTGTGATCGTCAGAATGCCACGTCTAAGGTTAAACCTTCCTCAAAAGATGGGAGTATAATTCAGTTCGCCAGCGTCGAACTAGCGGACCGTGGGAGATGTTTCCATGCACTTTTAGTGTGTTATTGCTAATTTCTTTCAATAGCCGCTAACGAAGGTCTAGACGACATTGTTTACGCACTGAAGATTTTTGCCGACAGCCATGATATTAGCTACGGGGACATGTACGTGAATCAGGACATTCCGTACCCTGAAACCAACTGTCATATATCTCATCTTAGGGTTCAATTTGCCGGAGCAGTTGCCCTATCCAATTGTCCTGGCAGTCCCCGGCTGGAATTCTTTGCTGGACGGCCCAAGGCAATTGCACCTGCACCCCCGAGACTGATCCCGTCGCCCTCCGACTCTGTCGAGCACATACTCGCCAGAATGGAGGATGCAGGCCTCAGCCCCGAAGACACTGTTGCATTGTTGGCTGCACATTCAGTCGCCGTCCAGAAGACAGTCGATCCAAGTGTGTCGGGTATGCCGTTGGACAGCACTCCTGAAGCATTTGACACACAATTTTACTTGGAGGTACGTCCGTCTGTGCGATGTAGGGTTCTAATACTAGATCAGATCACCGTCGTGTCTGACAATCCCAGACACTTCTGAAGGGCGCCGTGTATCCAGGGAAGAACAGGAGCCTCGCAGGGGCCAGGTCGGCCTCGAGGGACGAATTTCGGCTTAGGTCCGACTCCGCGATCGCGCGCCACTCCCGCACGGCGTGCCAATGGCAGTCGTTTGTCGGTAAGTTTTATATCTGTGAGAACGATACGTAACTACAGTTACTTCTGCGCGTGTTCCCGTGAAAGGCGACGAGCAGAAGATGCGCCATGCCTTCCGGGATGCCATGGCGAAGCTAGCGAATCAAGGGCATCATGAACTCGTGGATTGCTCCTTTGTCATCCCCCGACCGCTGCCTCGGAGTGTATCGGCGGTGTTTCCTCTGGGAAAAAATCTCTCAGATATAGACCAGTCGGTGAGCAGTCGCATAACATGTACCAACATATAGTGACGGCTGCTCGCGTCTCCACTTCTGTGCTAGTGCACCAATTCTACCTTTCCGAACTTGCCTTCTGGATCCGTAGGCCAGCTGACCTAGCCATGGAGCCGTAATTGATAAAGTGGGACAGACCCAGCCTTGTACATTTCCCGTTCTTTGTCGGCGATCTCTGCGATGGACATTATATGTATGCGTTCCATTCGTCGATTTGCTTGTAGCGCTAGCACACATTCCTTGTTTGTTCCTTTGTCTTGTCACCTTGTGCTGCTACCTCCAGACTTGATGTATGTCATTGTAGCGAGCTTCTGACGGCCCGTGATTGCTCTTGATGCACCCATGGTGAGATACGGACCGACACAATTTCAGGAAAAACATAGAAACATAAACACGAGCAGGGCACGCCATCAGCTTGCGTGAAAGTCCCATATATGTACGGCGTATCCTCCCTCGCACCTACGAGATTCCGAGGTGCGACAGCCTAATTCGTTTGGGACACCGGTAAATCAGTTATTGAAAACACCAAAGCTCATGTGCGCGTACCATTGATCACACAGAGTGTGAACGCCAAATTCGAGCTCCAAGGACTACTGCCGCATACTGCACTGGGGATACGTCCCAGTATTCGCCAAGAGTGGAGCCACTCCGCCATTAAAGAGTCGCACCCTCTTCGTCACTGTCCTCAGCCTCGTCCGAAAGGACGATACCGTCTCCCTCGTAAATTCTTGCAGAATCTCAAAATCTAGTGACGCTAGTGGGGCATTGAGAGCGCTCGCCCGGACGGTTAGACACTGCTCCAGGGCGAGCAAATGCTGATATAAATGTCTCCCGTCGCGCCACCGATCCAGAATGCGCATGGTCTGCAGTCGACGACAGGGTATACGATCCCTAGGTGTGCTCGACGAAACGGTTGGATCGCTGAGCGTTTGGAGGAACGAAACGAGACTTTCCGTCGCCGACCCTCCTACCTCGATGGACATCAGACGGGGCAAGCAGGCGAAGAGTCTCTTGCATGTGAGCGGTGTGAGCGGAACGCTCGGAGTCGAGCCGTTCGGAGCGACTATCTGCAGGGCAGTCACGCCCGAGAGGATATAGCTGATGGATGCAGCGTTCTCGAGGATTTGAGGCAGCGCCTCAGGGCTGACGGCGAATCGCACCGACGCGCGAGCGGGATCCGCGTGGTTGATGAGAGCAAGACCATTTGTAGAGATCTGGAGGGTCACATGGAACGACATGGAGCGATACTGCAGCAAAGAAAAAATGCGAAGGCGAGAAAGATCTGCAGGAATGACTGCGGAGAGGTCCGTGACACCATGACTGTGGAGGAAGATGGTGGTTGTAGCGGGGATAGAAAGATGAGAGAGAATCTGGGTCATGATGACTCTCGATCTTGTACCGAGTTCGAGCAGTTTCAAATGAGGTAGTTCTACGACTGGTAGATCGACGAATGTCCCGTCAATGACATGGGGAGGTTCTCTGAGTGCCGATACCAGTGCGAACTCTTCCAGGATAGGACAGCTGTTGAGGATCGACAACACATCTGGCACCGAAGGGCAGAAGGACGTATAGAGGCGGGACAGTGTGAGCTTTCTTAAGCTGGCGGGAAACGAGACGCGACGATTCCAGCCGTTGAAAGAGATGTCGTCGAAACATATTCTATGGAGTCTCGCCGAACGCAACTCGACGAGAAGCGACGGTCCGCCTCGAGTGGAAGAATGCAGCCCTGAAGCAAGGTCCAGTAGCTGAGGTATGGCCGTCCCGAAGAGGGCCAGGACAGTGCGCATCATGGACTGGCTGGCAAATAGGTAGATGCTTTCTACACGTTGCATGTGGGCCGAGAGCCAGTGTTCGGCTTGAGCCGAAAATGCGCGCACGTCGTTGCGACATGTGGGGGTGAATGTAACGCGTATGGGTGAGGAACGAGAGCGGGCGCAGAATTCTCGACCGATGGTAGGATATCGGAGGTCCACGAGCGTCCAGAGGGTAGACGCATCGAGAGACGCCTGGCGCCAATAACGGGAGACGTGACTGAGCGCGATGGCCCGGAAAATGTGCTCTGGGCTGAAGGAGTTTCCGTCGAGGGTCAGTGCAAATATAATGGAGAGCAGTTCGCTCGGAAGACGATCGATTGGCGGTATTGGAACATCCGTCCTGTCGTCTGGGCCGAAAAGGAGTGCAGATGATGTAGATGATGTCTGTGAATGATGCTGATCCCTGGGCATGGTCGCAGGCACGCGCTTGTTGGGCTGCAGAAGACGACGTTGAAGAGGCATCATATGAGGTGGGGCGAGACATACCATTGTGTGGAGGATAAACGGAGGTGCTGGATAGAACGGTTATAAGGGCCGGCGCATAAAGCCGGGTGATTAACCTGGTGGTGGGCACACGAGAAATGTGGTTACTTGATCTTGAGGCTTCGGGCGGTCTCGCGCCGCCGTAGAATGCGACTTCTACAGCCTTGACGGAAAATGCCAGGTCCGGGCAGTCTCGCGGCATTGCCCAGCCGTGGATACGTGCTCAAACTGTGCTGGCCGAGGCCGGCGGCAGGGTGCTGGTTGGACTACTATCAGGGTTTGAGTGGCGAATTTTGGATCCAGTCAACTTCTTACTTACCGGCAGCCACGTGTGGGCGTTCACCGTGCGTGCGCCTGAGTGGGTTCCACACTAAACCGAGCACGCGAATTTGACGAGCTGAGTTTGGTGACTGACCGGGGCTCCAGCACACAGGAACGCGGCCAACAGAGCTCAACTGGGTCGAGCGGCGCAACTCGGCGGGAGGGGGAGCCGACCACGTTGTATTCGCTGACTCCGCATAGCTCGGACGGCGACAGGCCAGACATGTTGCGACATTTGCGCGGTCGGTCTTGTACCGCGGCGTAGTACCATCATCGCCGTGCTTGACCGGCGGCGAGGTTCCGCTACTGTCTGGCTCACAAGCCGCAATACCGCCCGATGTGGCATCAACAAGCCTCATCACGACATATGCGTCTTGTGTTTGTGATTCATCTTTCGCCCCGAACTGTTGCAGGCGGACTCAGGGCACGAATCATTTTGCGGCGAACTTGAACCTCCTCTCCATCCCGATCACCCGGGGTCGGCCCGCCGCCCTCAAGCGCCCAAATGCTCGCGTGGCCGCGCGGCGTCGGGATGCCGACAAATTGGGAAGCCGCTCCTTCGTCCCGCCATCCACCACGATGAAGGCCGTCCTCGCCGGCTTGGCCGCCCTCCCCCTCGTAGCATGTCGGCTCAACGTCGACTCACACGCTCTTCATCTCCTCGGACCACAGGGTGTCAATCTATGGAAGCTGAACGCGCTCGCGACCACGGATGCACGTACCGCGCGTCATCCCCACGCGCTCGTCGTCCAGCAGCCGCTGCAGTCTCTTGATGAGCCATCGGAGTTTCCAGCCCATTGGTTTACACAGCCTTTAGACCACTTTTCCAAGACGCCTCATACTTTTAACCAGCGATACTGGATCAATACGCGTCATTACAAGCCTGGATCAAATGCGCCTGTCATAGTTCTTGATGGAGGAGAGACATCCGGCGAAGATAGGATCCCATTTCTGGACACGGGTATCGTGGAAATTCTTGCAAAGGCCACGGGCGGGGTCGGTGTAGTACTGGAACACAGGTCAGTCTGATTTGCGCCCAGTAGTCCGCTTAATTAACTTTTGGGACTACAGGTACTATGGTGAGTAATGGCTCTAATCTCGATCACGCCGACCGAGTCAGTTAACACGGGATGCAGGGGAATCGGTACCTGTCGCGAACTTGACCACGGACTCTTTGCGGTGCGTATCTCCATGACGCGTCTGATCCTGCCTGTGATGCATCTCTCATCCCTAGATGGCTCAACAATGACCAATCGGCCGCGGATTCCGCCAACTTCATGGCCAATGTAAAATTTCCGGGAATTCACGAAGATCTCACGGCTCCCGGCACTCCTTGGATCTACTACGGGGTTTGTCCAATATCTTAATGACATGTTTCCACTAGATCATCTCGTTCCATCCGTTTCTAGGGCTCATATGCCGGAGCGCGCGCAGCGCACATGAGAATTCTGTATCCGGATCTTGTTTATGGGGCGATTGCATCTAGTGGTAAGTATCTACATCGATGGTATAGATCCACACCCTCACGGCCTTGCTCTTAGGTGTGACTCACGCAGCCATCGAGCATTGGGAATACATGGACATTATTCGACGTGCTGCAGATCCAGAGTGCTCAGCTAATATTCAGTCAGCGATAGAGGCAATTGACACTATCCTGTCTATTTCGCAACTACGAACACCGCTTAAGGGATTATTTGGTTTGGCCGGTCTGGAACATGATGAGGACTTTGCCTCATTGCTCACGGTCAGCGCGCTTTCCTGCAGTCTGGTTCATATACTTATTCTCCTTGCCACCCGTTCACAAGAGCCCAATGAGCTCTTGGCAATCGAAGAACTGGGATAAATCAATCAGTGACACCGGATTTGAGGAATTCTGCGTTGCTTTGAACAAGTCTGTCGGCGGTGAATACATCAGCGCTCAGTCACCTGGATTAATCTATGACGACAACACGAAAACCCTTGCCTTGCCAGGCGGTCTCAAGGTTCCCGTACTTGTATACAATTATGCTCAATACATTAAAGAGGTGAGATGGTTGAATTTACACTGGGACTGTTATGCTCAAATATGGGAACCGTCTAGAACGTTGTGTCCGAATGTCCTGAAGAAATTTCAGTTGAAGACGTGAGCGGTGATTGCGTCTCCCCATGTCTGTATATGCTCAAGAAAAGATATCTCAGTGCTTTGGAACTTATGATGATGCTAAATACCAAGGAACGTCTCTCGATGAGACTTGGCGTCTCTGGTTATTCCAAATTTGCACTGAATGGGGCTACTTTTTTGTCAGTTCTTCCAGGATTTTTCACATGGTGAACGCAGACTCAAATGAATATACAGACTGCTCCCCCAGAAAATCACCCACGAATTGTATCTAACCGTTTGGTTCTTGGATACGAGACGAAACTTTGCCAACAGGTTTGTCGTCCTATCAATTATTTCACTTGAGCTCATGTAGACCTGACCGTCTCATGTTAGGCCTTCGCTCCTGGAAAGCACTTCATTGTTCCGCCTTTGCCGAATATCACCGCTGTTAATTCCTTGGGTGATTTCGCGATTGCCGCGGACAGGCTCGCGATTATCGATGGAGAAGGTAGGTTGACATTATTATGAGCCATTCCAAGATTTTCAAGCTCATTACTCGCCACAAAGTTGACCCCTGGAGGCCCGATACACCTCACAGCGACTATGCGCTTCCTCGTGAAGATACCCTTTTGAGACCGTTTAAGCTGATCCCTGGTACGTTTCGCTCCCATCAATCCATATCTTTCTCAGTGGTCGTGGAACAAGCTGACGATGTGTGCTTGCTTCAGGCGGTGTTCACCATTATGATGAATATGGCCTCCGTGACATGTCCGCTGAGCCACCCGAGATCAAGAAGATCCACGAGGAGATGATCGGATTTGTCACAGAATGGCTGAAGGATTGGAAGGCCCCGAACGAATCTGACCTCGCATCTCGCAAGCTCTGAGATTGTGTAGAGCTTGCGCGACTCTGGGGTGATTAAGTATATTTCATATATATTAGTTTGGCTTCATCGGACTGTCCCCGCGGTCCATTTGAAAGACCTCGCGCTTTTGTTGAATGCACGACGTTTCGCATATTTACATCTGGTCCGATGCCGCTTTGTCGGACATGGTCCGCCGCGATCTCGGAACTCGGAACTCCCTCGAGCGTTGCGCGGCTAGCGTCTATAAGTTTTTGTGAATACCAGAGATTCAGCGTGGTGTGGTTGTGGCGGTGGTCCATGACTTAGCATGGCTGAACTTAGAACTGTACATACGGTCATGCTTTCCACGCGCGGTCTCCGATTAGGCTCTCGCTCTTTGACTCATCAAACCTCGTGTCTCTGAGCTCTGTGTCCAGATGGGTGCCGAACAGTCGACATATGAGGGTCCTCCGGAGATCCTGGAGGCGAGAGATTTGTCATCGGTGGCCAAGTATATGAAATCGAGTGAATGCAGGAATGTGTTCGTCATGGTGAGTATCCGAGTCCATGATGCGGCTGCCCACATGCACCATTCGGGTGTGCTGACATGGAAGTGACCACTCTCAGCTAGGTGCTGGTAAGAACTTCTCAGATTGGAGCGAAATGGAAGCTAGACTGGGCTGATTGAACGATCTGGTTGGCAGGTGTGAGCACCTCCGCCGGCATACCCGATTTCAGATCGCCAGAAACGGGTGCGTGCGTCGCATTGTCAACTGTTACGTCGGTCTCAGTGGCGCACGATATTGTGTCTGATAGGATTATATGTACGTCCATTACAGAGGACACCAGAGGAGTGTTGTCTGATCTCGATGCACAGGCAAATCTCGCACGACTCAACCTCCCTTATCCTGAGGCCGTCTTTGAGATCAATTTCTTCCGAGAGAACCCAAAGCCATGTAAGATCTCTAGCTAGGTCCTGCATGAATACTGTCTCATGTGGTGTACTTTTAAGTTTATACCCTCGCTCGCGAGCTTCTTCCAGGACGATTCCGCCCTACGCCAACACATTCCTTCATCCGCCTCCTCGCCGACCGCTCCCTCTTGCATACATGCTTCACCCAGAACATAGACACCCTAGAGCGTCGTGCTGGTGTCCCTTCTCACAAGATTGTGGAGGCTCACGGAAGCTTCGCCAGTCAGCGATGTATAGATTGCAGCACGGTGTATGACGACGAGAAGATGAGGACGAGCCTGAAGACGGGCGTCATAGCCGTTTGCCCCGAGTGCGAAGGGCTGGTCAAACCAGATATCGTCTTCTTTGGAGAAGCGGTATGTCATTACGATGTTGTACATCTCAGCATTTGCGGTCTGACATTACCGTGCTCAAGCTTCCGCAGCGTTTCCACCATTCTGTACCACAGCTTCGCAAGGCTGATTTGCTCTTCGTGATCGGTACCTCTTTGACCGTGCAGCCGTTTGCGTCGCTCGCTACGTTGGTGCCCGATCATTGCCCCCGAGTACTCATAAATCTCGATGCCGTCGGTGATCTCGGCAGTAGGGGAGACGATGTACTATGTTTAGGGAAGTGCGACGAGGTGGTCAGAGACCTCTGCAAAGCACTGGGCTGGGAGGCGGAGTTGGACGCCGCATGGAAAGCGACAGAGAACAGCGTGGTTGATTTTGACGAAATCCCTCCAGTAGATGCTCAGCCGGATAAAGGGGAGGACCAACGGCTACGGGAGGAAGTGGAAGATATTACAGAGAAACTTGAACGGATTCTCGGTGCTAAGTTCCAAGAGGATTCGCAGACATCTGAAGATGGTAGCGAATCGCGAGCTGAATCATCAGCACCCGCTAGCGAAGAAATTCCACTAGTTCAAGAAGATAACCAACCATTGGAGGTCAAGGTCTTTGTGCAAAAGAATACTGACGAACCTAAGGAGAAGCTATAAATTGTAATCTGAATGTCAATCTATTGGATGGTTTTAGTCGATGTATGATGTACATGTATTCTTGCTTTTGCTGTATGCCACAGATTGTTATAGTGGAAACGATCAAGCGATAACAGAGAGCCCAAAGCCGTAGAACATATTATAATCGGACGTGCGAGATTACGAATTCGGCTATCTCATCGAAGAGTCCGCCTTCCTGGCCGTATTTCTCTTCGGCATCCTTTTGATAGTCAAAAGAATGTTCCTCGCTATCAATGATTTTCAACTTCGCGTCAACCCCGGCGCGTTGTAGCAAGTGATACAGATGGCAAGATTCATCCTTAAGGACTGCAGAATCCAAAGAACCATGGATGAGGAAGGTAGGGGGCCAAGTAGACCCGATCTGCAACTGGGGAAACAAGGAAAGGTGTTCCGCGGGTATCGCGTCTTCGATGACCGCAGAAGAAACATTGACTTGGCGAGTAGCCGCACTTCGCAGTGCAGCACTCAGACTAGGATCATGGCATCCCGTATAATAGTCCATGAAGGTGCCTAGCTGGAGATAAAGTCTCGCTAGTAGCATGCGAGGATTGGCTGGATATCCCGGTGTTGCAGATGTTTGTGAGTGGTATATGAGAGCAGAATCTGATGTTTGGGCTAGGATTTCAGAAGCAGGGTATAAGTAGTCCCGGAAGTTAGCTGAATCAAGCAGCTCTCGACCTCGAAAGAATGCTGTTGTCTTCGGAGAGAAATACTGGGACGTCTATCGACGAGGTCGTCAGAAAGCTGATAGCGCAACTCAGGTTCGAGCACACGGACCAATAGGTTGCCTCCCATACCATACATAGAGAGGACTGCCTTCGGTTTTGGTACGGCATGTGCAGCAGCCAGATATGCGCATAGACCCCCGGCACTGGTGCCCATTACGGCGATGGCGTCCGGATCCACTTTGAATCCAAACACAGAAGGACGATGTGATTCTAAGAGATGCGAAGCCATATCCAAATGCAAACTAGAAGAGATGAAATGTATGGCGTCCTTGACATCGGCCAAAATATCGTGTCCGGTTGCAGGAGGCATCAGACGATAGTCGACAGATATGAAAACACATCCCGAAACTGTGACACGGGCTTAATAGATATAAGTTAGAGTGATACATTGTCTAGAACCGACTCGAGTGGTCATCAGGCGAGCGGGATTCCGATAGATTGAATGGTTATCATATGGGATCAGATGGTACGTACTGGACATCCATAATGGAAACCAACTCATTCTATTCCCAACAGTGAGACCACCACCATGAAAGTAAACCAAAGCCGGGACCGCACGGTGCGGAGGGACACCGACCGCTGTTCTGACAGTATTTGAAGGAGGATTGATCTCAGGCGGGTAGATATCAAGTAACAGAGATGCTCCGTCTATATGTTTATAAGCCAAAGTTAAGGGTAGACAACACGAAGTGGACGACGACATTATAGCAAATGGCTTTGACAAAGACCGACAGTGGTCGCGACTGATCATGAGGTTCACGAGTTCAATTGGGTCAGCCGGACGCGTGACACGTGATACGACGCGCTCTTGTCTCTTCGCCACCACCGCCACTACCTGCTACCACCGTGACAGAGTTAATGGTGCAGGTCCACTAAAGCCGCATGCCAGACCATCCCTACTCGCCCGAATTATCAAGACCTATTCGTTTGACGAAAAAGAACCTACAATAAGAGAATGTCTACGGAAGCCCTCCATCGTCATATATTGGCGAAATGGCAAACCTCTTTCTCCCGCCTCAATCGCGACCAGCCAGGTATCTCGGGGCTACTTGCCATCAGCGAGGTTCGCGACCACGTACGAATGCGTGCAAGCGTTAATACCAAACCATTCCTTCACACCAGGCATGGACACTGGCCGCGGGATTTTTATATCCGATTGATCTCACGAATCCCTCAGCGAAGAAAGAGTATAGTGAGTGAATATCTATATGAGCACATAATACAACTCTATAGTACAATATTATAGTTTTAACTCATCTCCGCAGATACTATGGAGGTTAAGTCCGCTGTAGAAGTCCTGAGCAAGGCAAAGATGCTACCAATGCTGTTAGAGAACTTTCTAGGTATGTGGTACTATTCCGTTTGTCGGCCCGTTACAAACGTTGAATCGGTAGAGGATATGCGGAAGCAGCAACATTTGATAAGTAAGGAGGTGAATGCAATCATGCAGCAGTACGAGGTATGCTGAAGTTGTTCTGCGCGACTTCGTGAATCTACCCTTCCAGTACCAGGAAGCCTCAGAGGTGCAGTATATTGCCCGCTTGGTTTTCCGCCTTCTTGAGTGGTACAAGGCATGGGTACCAATCCATGAGTAATCACCTGTCTTATTTCACATGACGGTGCAGTTCTAATATGTCAATCCGCGATACCCTACAAATAGATTGGGACACACTATCGTCTCAACATACACGTTAAATTTTCAGACTCATGTCTTTTCCATTCTTCCGCCGTCTTTCTCCAAGGGCTTCAAGGATCTTGTAGCTTCAACTTTTGAGCTTGTGCAATCGTCGTCACCACCGCCATGGGCACCCCCTACTCAGGTGCAAGATCGGTCACGCAGGCACGATCTTCCGCTTTGGACGGCTTTTGACCAACTCGGTCTGTTAGACCGGTATGAATCTCTCATCTCGAGTGTTTGTTACGACCATATCGAAGCGCATGTCCTTGAGACATGCACAGGGAAATGGGAAGAACCTATGCTCAAGGAGCTGCGTAATTGGATGGCGGACAAAATTGTACCATGGATGTTGATGCCATATGCAAGAGGCGCAAGAAATAGTTGGTTTCCTTCTACATTCTAGGGCGTTGCACTCATTCGCCTATTTACACAGCGGAAGAAGCAAGATCTATGCTGCAGGGGGTGGGTTCGAGGTTCGACTTCCATGTTTGCAAGACATTAAGTGATTTACGGTACGTCTTTGTTCTCACGTCCTAGTTGTCGATGCCGATGCATGATCGATCCTCCAGGACCCGCGAGATCTTCGATATAATTGTTGATTACCCAGATTCATCGAGCGCATTGTATGATTTGAAGGTGAGCTGATAGTGTTCTGGTATGACTTGTTACTCTAACAGCAGGTAGGAATGTCTTGCACGCGTGGACCAACGCGCTCAAGTCGTCCAGACGTTGCGGAAAGCGTGAGTACGTATGTATTTACCGCCGTTGGAGTTGTTCATTTTATCTCCAGGAACAAGAAACGACTTTTACATCCGGGCGCAGATACCAAAGACATCTTAACTCAATATGTATCTATAATCCGCTGTTTACGCATTGTCGACCCCCCTGGTGTATTGTTATTCAAAGTTGCTGATCCGATTCGGAAATACCTCAGGTATGCTCTAGTCAGTTGGGATATTTTGAAGCAGGACCTCATTGCTATGTGTTCAGAGAGCGCCCGGACACGATCCGTTGTATTGTAGCGAGTTTGGTTGGGGATGGAGAAAGTGGCGACTCCTTAGTTGATGAGAATGAGCCGATACAACCGCTTCAGCAGATGCAAGTGGAAGATTATACTGATCCAAACTGGGAGCCAGAACCAATCGATGCGGGACCAGGTAAGGGACTAGTTATATCCTGTTCCATGCTGAGTCTTATGGGTGAGTTTTGTTCTAGATTTCCGGACGAATAAGCCCGGAGATGTGATCAGCACTCTGGTCAGTATATATGATTCGAAAGACTTATTTGTGAAGGAACTACAGGTTTTACTTGCTCAACGGCTATTGGCAATCACGGATGGTAACTTTGAGCGGGAGGTAGGCCGATAGAATCCAGTCATACGCAAAAATGCTTACCTTCACGAACATAGCGGCGAAACATCGAAATTTTGAAGATTCGCTTCGGAGAGCCTGCGCTGCAAGTATGTGAGGTCATGTTAAAGGACATGACGGATTCTAGGCGCATGGATCAGCATGTCCAGTCCCAGAAAAATGTCAGGACGACCTTGATTGTTCATGTTGTTTGTACTGACTCTGCCACTCGTCGCTGCAGTTGGTTCTACATCCCACTGTGATATCTAGACATTTTTGGCCACCTTTACAGTCGGGTAATTTCATAATGCCTGGACAGTTTAAGCGGTATGTCCCGGATATATCGCCTTAAATGGAAGGTCTAATTTGGTTTTCAGAATCCAGGAAGAATATGCAAATGAATTTACAACCTTCAAACCAGATAAGAAATTGCGCTGGCTTCCACACCTTGGGACTCTCCATTTGGAAATCGAGCTCCAAGATCGTACTGTGTCCGTCGATGTACCGCCTCTAGAGGCCGCTTTCATTGAATTATTCTCTGAAAAAGGTAAGCCGTAACTTATGCGCATTGCAGACCATCTCATCGAGTCTTGCAGATGTCTGGGGTATCGATGAATTGATCGGTCATGTTGGATCTGTGGATCGCGCGACCGCTTTCAAAGCCCTCTCGACTTGGGTGGATCTAGGTATCCTAGAGGAGGATGAGCAAAATCAATACCGTCTTTTGGAGGTTGCTGCGGACGTCTCGACCTCGGGTCGCAAACCCGCGCCTTTGAAATCAGGTTAGTACCGAAGGAGTTGTAGTCGACATATTCTAAAAGTTTGATGTGACATATAGCTCAAGTGATGGAGGAAGTGCCCGCAATTTTGACTATCCAGCAACAGCAAGCCGAGCAGATGAAAGTCTTCTGGAAGGCAAGTCTTCTCGGCATGAACGTTGCACGCGCGCTAACTTGAATTTTACTCTAGTTCATCGAGGGCATGCTCACCAATCTTGGGACACTGAGCTTGGACCGTATACAGACCATGTTGAAGTTTGCGCCGGGTTACGATCGGACTATTGAACAGCTTGGTACATTCATGGAAGCTGCTAGGCGAGAGGGTCTTGTAACGGTTAAGGACGGTATGTGGAAATTAAACCGTCAATAGGAGATCCACCAAGTATTATACTCCCTACGATATCCAATTGCGCAGGAGCTTCGCATGGAGTTGTATGTCTAATCTCCCATAAGCGAAACGCAGAAGACTTGCAGTTCTCTATCAGGCTTGTGTTCGTACTGTGACGGTGGGATGAATCAAAAAGACAACATATGTCAGATATGCCCATTGGCTGGATTGAACAACCGACCTCACCATAGCACGTAATGTACGAGTGGCGCGCTCTACCACTGAGCTAAACGGGCGATGGTAACGGAGGCGTAGTAAAACGTCTCCTTCGTCAGCTTTTGAAGCACTGGTATTCACTATATCCATGATAGAGACTTCAACCTACTCGCACTTCGATGTTGAGCATCACAACCAGTCGGACCGACCACGTTCCATTATGCTATCTTCCAAACCACTCAGTGAGCTCGATGCTTGTTCCATTGCGTCTGAATCTACATCTGCCAAGGACGAAATTCCCGATGGGCTTCACGTACGCTAACAATCTATGTCTTATCACCCGGGGCACTTTATAGTAACGCTCAACGCAGAACTATGAAATGCACGAAGAGCTTGGGCGCGGTGCTACGTCTATCGTCTACCGCGCAATCTGTAAACGGGGTAGACTGCGCGGCCGTCAAGTTGCTCTGAAGAAGGTGCGTACCAGTTTGCGAGTTGGCCTAGGAGATGCGTCTTAGTTTATCGCTAGATACTTCTGGGTGTAGGGGAAAAGTCGGCAGGTTCTACGTATCTCACGACCTCAACCTGCTTGCACCAATCACTCTATCACCCATCTGTCGTATCCCTGTTATCCAAATTTTCTGGGCCTTCCGGCCACTACCATGTTCTGGAGCTCTGTTCTCGCGGTACACTCTCTACATTTCTTCATTCGCGATGCCCACCCATCCTTCATGAGGATGAACTCAGAAGGGTCCTCAAGCACCTGGTAGATGCTCTTGTATATCTCAGGAAGGAGCGCGTCTTGCACAGAGACATCAAAACTAGCAATATATTACTCACCGAAGACTTCCGTGTCGTACGGTACATCAATCCAAGAATGATATCTTGCTTCTGATCATACCTTCACAGAAACTATCTGATTTTGGACTTGCGACTCGACTGCCTACAGAGGCGTCTACGAGTTCCACATTTTGTGGTTCCCCCAACTATGTTGCGCCGTGCGTATCGGACTGTTACTTAATACCGGGTCTGCTTACATGGCTTCTTTCGTTCGGCAGTGAGGTCGTTTCGCGCCTGCCGTACGGGTTCAGTGCAGACATTTGGTCACTAGGCTGTTTCGTAGTGACGTGCCTTACAGGGACTCCTCCTTTTGAGGTGCCATCTTTTTGTGTGCAGCCTATGGACTCTATTTTTACTCACGCGCCATTCTGCAGGCACCTTCTGTTGGTGAAATCTTCAGCAACATCGCGCGCGGTGAATATGTGGTTCCTCGTAATGTGTCACTCGAAGCCAGGGACCTGATAAACGTGTTACTCCAGCCTGTATGTTGCCTTGCACGCCTGAACAATTAACTATTGACAATGTTCAATAGGATCCAGTCCACCGCATCTCTTTACATCGGATTTTGGCACATCCTTTCTTCAAACCCTCACTTCCGACCAAGGCTTTATCAAACACCGCACACCCACAGTTCCGTCGACAGCGTCAAGAAAGCCAGCAAGAAAATTCCATAAATCTTCCCCCCCTGAAGGCGTCTCGGTACCCCAGCCATTTGTCCAAAGAATCCTCAAACTATCTGCGTCAGCCCTTCAAAACTCGGACGGGGTCGGCACCGACACCCATCACTCAACCAAAGAGACTTCTGACAGATACTCTGAACAAGGACGTGCGAAACCTGCTTAACGACGAGCTGAGTTCCGGAATCTCTCGACGTTTCTTCTCTGTGCCGGTCTCTAAACATGCCATGAATATGAACACTGGGCAACTCCTCCGGCCCCCTTCGGAGGTACTTCCTGAGATTCTGTCGCCGACACCTGGGTTGACTCCGGATTCTGGATCTGTGCGTTCTGGAACTGCATTTGAGCTGGGGGCTTGCGCTTTTAAGCCTACAAAGGGGAGTATTGTCCTGGCTGAGTGTCCTCCACCTGCTGTTTCGACTGGCTCTCCGAAGGCCTGTAACATAGTCCGGAAACATCACATCACATCAAAGCTAACGCGAGATCGGGCTAGCTCCTTGGTGTCTATGGCTTCTGAGACGGACTCTGAAGGGGTCGCTTGCGGTGTTGTAGCTGGGTCGGCATCTGATAGGGGCTTGTCTGGGAACTCTGTACCGCTGCAAATGCGCCATTCTCAGGACACGTTTGCTCGAATCTCGAATCTACCTGCGGGACGTCCTCAGCACCCAGTGTTCTCTACGGCTTATCTACACTGTGGCACACACAAGACCGTGAATGGACAAATTATAGTGCTTCCGTCAAAGTCTCTTCTAATCGACTTTCGTGAAGGCGAACGTCGGAAAGGTCGGAAGGGTAATGAAGTCCTCTTGGTTAGCCCCGAAGGTGACACGGTAGGTGGTGGTGGTACGAAGGGTGTCGTGTTGACGTGATCACTGATCACATTGAATTGAACACGTAGATACAGGTTCACAGCGCGCCGCATCTCAGTACACCTTGCTGCTTGGTTGAACCACTTGCCACGTACACTATCGAGAACTTGCCCTCTGCTTACTGTAATGTGTATAAGGATGCTGGTTGCATCGTCAATCAACTCAAACAACGTATACCAAAGGTATGTGATGCAATTCCATGTCATGCGCGTGTCGCGACAACAGGTTGCACGTCTAGCTGGTTCTGTACAAGCCCGAAGCGAGACTGACCCTCATGGCAAATGAACCACTCGGCGACATAGAAGTTTCCTTCGCCTCTGCAGCCCTTCCAGGCAGCTCTGACCTTTCACGGGAAGGTACAACGTCCCTGCATGGCGTGGACATGCGCGTCCGACTATGGCGCCGGAAGCAATTAGTCGAAGTGGCCCGCCACCATCGCCCTGGGTCGACGATGCCAGGGGCAAACGAATGGATCAAAAAGGTAATTCCGACAAATCCGAATGGCCGCACTGTCCCAGCGGAGACCTGGAACACAATGGAGCCTGTTGAACAGAGCGGTCTGCGTCATCTGGCTGACTTCTTGCTTGTCTGTGAGGCTGTGGAATCTGTAGCTCAGGTTCCCTCCGACATTCGCACGTTTGTCGAAGACTCGGGTAATAGGCTCTGGTCTACGGAGCAAGTTGCGAACGCTCGCCAGTCTTCGACTTCTAGTCAAGATAAGGATGGTCGCAAGCGTCTCGATCAAGTGGTTTGCCGGATGGAGCGAAGCCCTCGGCGGTCCTCGTCGGCACGAAGACCGGACGTCGCCAAAAACGATGAGATTACCCTGGCCACTGTGGCGACCGCAGCAAGCACGGTGTTCCCGTCGTTCAGCCTGCAGCCACGTCCGAGAAAGTTCTCGTCTGTGTTGTCCCTTCGGGTTGAAGATGGCAGAGTCATGGATAATGGCTCGGTCTTTGGGCGCGACTCTCGTCATGAGGAGGAACAATCCCCGCAGTCGGCGGTTGACGCCGAGAAGCAGGATGATGCGCCGCAGACGAAATTTCTGCCTTCTGTGGGCTGGTGTGTTCGTTCGCCCGGGAGACGTGACGGCGCTCAAGTGTACAGGATCATGTTTCATGACGGTGCATCATTGGAGATCGATACAGGCTGCGTCGATGGGCACTCTGGGGCGGTGCAATTTACCAGCTCCTCGAAGGAGCCTCCTTTGTGAGTTCAAATTGACATTTATGACAAGCACGGAGGTCCTCATCGGCGGTGGGACACAGGCGCATATCGCGGGAGTCCGCAGATAAGAATATACCGGAGCGGATGAAGGCCTTTGAAAGATTTGTGTGGATGTTTTCTGGGAACTGAATGGCGTTTGCTAGTCAGCTGTGTTTGTTTGTCCCGCAGATGCGATACCTCTTCTTCCGCGACTGATGGATTCGTTATAAGCCATACCTTTGGAGGAATACAGAACTTTGACTAGTGAATGACTGCGGGTGCCACGAGTGAGTGATGCGGGCGGTGGCTGATGAATGTCCTCCGTCCGGCGCTGGCGATCGACACCGCCGAATGCTTCCGCGGCGCATTGCACGTGCGACGGCTGTCCCGCCGGCATCGACTTGTTCATCTGTCTACGCCCGACTGCGCGGTGGCTCTCGCATAAAGCCTGCGACTTCCGCCGAAGGATGTAACAGTACAGAGGTGGTGCAGGCGGGCGAACGGGGGTTGCTGATGGGCGGCGGACGGCAGCGACACGCTTTGCTCAATATGGAAAGAGTAGAATTGAAGAAGACAGCCATGACTGACAGGGCGAGTGTTGTGATACTTAAATCACAACAGTTCACTAATCTCGCCCAGACTTTTCTCCCGGCGTCCTCACACGCCTCACCGCCCTCTCTCGTTTCCGCCCATCCTGACACTTCGCCATTCATTCCCTCCAGCCTAGTCGAGGTCCACATAAATGGCGGGCGTGACGCTCGTTGACGGCCCCCTCCCGCTGCAAGCAGCCAAGGCCGCGTCGACGTTCTCGACCTCATCCGACGGCACCGAGATGCAGCCTCGCACGCTAGTCCTTTGCTTTGACGGGACTGCAGATCAATATGCTGGCCAGGTAGGCGCATATAGCCACACTCCGAGGTGTGGGACTCACCGCGCACACAGAACACCAACGTAGTCAAGCTGTACTCAACCCTCAAGAAGGATGACTCCGAACAGCTTTGCTATTACCAGGTAATTTGTTGTCCTGACGCGTCATCTTTAATCGGCTAATATATCAAAGCCTGGTATTGGGACTTACGTGAATCCTGGAGCCGTCTCGCCTTTGTTCCAGTGGGGAGCAAAAGTCATCGACCAAGGTGTTGCATGGTCAGCAGCAGTTTGTCCGGATAACACCTCATTCTCACTCTGCCTCAGGTATCTGGATGCTCATGTTCGCGGTGGATATCAATTCCTGATGCAGAACTATCGGCTCGGGGACAAAATATGTTTGTTTGGTGAGCCAGATTTTTGCGTCCTCCCCATTATTCGGTGTTCTTAAAAGTGTGCATTATAAGGCTTTTCCCGAGGGGCATATACGGCTCGTGCACTTGCTGGGATGTTGCACAAAGTCAGTTGATATATAGGCCTCAAAAGCGCTGCTTGCCACTAACATCCTACCGCATTGCAGGTTGGTCTGCTTCCCAGGCACAACTATGAGCAAATTCCGTTCGCATACAAGCTCTACAAGCGTACGGGTGCGAAGAACGCGGCCCTCGCGGCAGGCTTCAAGCAGACTTTTTGCAGGGCTGTTCCCATTGAATTCGTCGGTGTTTGGTATGTCCGTTCCCTTCATTCGCACAGGAAATCTCGTCGAATTTCCGGTCAGGGACACCGTTGCGAGTGTTGGAACCCTCATAAGCCGGACACTCCCTTTTATTGCCAACAACACGGGAATAAAGACGTTTCGTCATGCATTGGCTCTTGACGAGGTTTGTGTCATCATATATTGCTGTGCTGAAGATCAAACCTCACGAACAATCTATAGCACCGATCAAAGTTCCGTCCCAGCCTCTACCACAGTCCAGAACATTTTGCAAAGTCCCGGAAGAACCCCGTTAAGGGGAAGGCCGTACCCCGGGACGACGAGAATGAGAAAGTGGAAGTGAAGACTGTTCCAGCGACTCTCGGGAAAATGCGGAAGCTCTTGAAGAAACGGGCTTCAATACAGCGACTCAGTCAAGGCGCTGAATGGGGGAACATCTCTGAAGACCTAGCGGAGCTCCGGTGGTGCGGCCGCTCTGACACCGAGAAGGACATGGAGAAGCTCGCTTCTGGAACTGACGTATTTGAAGTGTGGTTTGCGGGGTGTCATTGTGGTAAGGCGCTTCAGTTTGATTCTTTCCCTGGTCATGCTCACAGCAAATATTCGGATGCCTGTACACAGATATAGGCGGCAGCGCTGTACCGAATGAGACGAAGCTTTCGCTATCCGACATCACCCTTCACTGGATGATGCGCCAAATAGCCGAGTCACAATGCGGAATCGTCTTCGATCATGATGCACTAGTCCGCGCGCGCATCCCAGAATCAGTCTTCCGTGGAATGAAGGGCTTGTCCATCTCCCCGTCCCTCAATGACACGAAGCTCCACCCTATGGACGCAAGCGGAAGCAGCACGAGACATGCCGGCAAGCAGGCCAGCAACTCTACTGGCATGGATAAATTGGACAAGCTAAACGCGGTGGAGCCGATGCACGACCAGTTGCGCCAGATACCACTGTGGTGGATCCTCGAGGTCCTGCCAACGACCTACAACTGGCAAGAGCCGAGCGGCCTGTGGCATACATCCTGGAGGTGAGCATCGCGAGTGGATATGTTATAGACAGAGCTCGATATGACGGCCGTACAGTATTCACCGCGGACAAGGGCGCCATCTCCCACCGAGGCCCAACTTCCACGTCACCGTTAAAGAGCGCATGAACGATAAGGCCCTCAGGTACCGACCAAAAGCACTGCTGGGCAACGAAAATTCGGTTACCTATGTCGAATGAATGGCTTACCTAGACAACCCCGGGCCTATATTGCACGTCAGCCGACCTCAAATACACAGTTTATCAACCCAGCGACACGACGATCATCACGTCCTCGATCTGAAAATTCTAGTTTCTTGTATCGTTCTATCATTATATTGTCTTGTATTCACGACTGAAATGACCTTGTTACGTTACTTGTGAAGGCTTGTTATGTCCCCCACGCTGTATTTTACGACCACACCCATAGCTTAGCACGACCCGAATGCGACACGATACTTCCATTTATCCTGCTCTCTAACTCAGATGATGGCGGCCTGGCGCCTCACACGCTGCCTGACAAGCGAGACGGGCAGAAAAAGAAACCTCCAAAAGTGATGCGCATAACTTACATTGTCTATGAAATACAACCCGTATACACCACACATGCGCTCGAAGAGCCCGCTCTACGCCGCGCCTGGCGAATGTCCGATGCCTCCTCGAGTCACAATGCTCTATACTACATCATCGGCTGCGTGGGTGAGAGAGTGTGGGTAAGTGGGTGGGAGAACATGCAGAACGACGGGAACAGCAGAGGCCTCGGAAACGGAACATGGGGGTATACGATCGCCCCTGCGCCCGTTCCAGTCGTCGGGTCGGTATGGTTCGATTTGATTTCGGTTTGGTTTGGTTCCGTGAGTCGCGGGGTGTTGTGGTATGTGGTATGTGGTCATAATGGTGGCGCGGCGGGGCTTTCCAGGCAGATTCCGAGAACGAGTGTGGGAGGGGAAGAGGTGCACGCGCGCAGCCGTGCGGGCTCAGAACGTCGAGGCCCACGCCTCGAGGTCGATCGTCGATGTCCGCGAGTGCTCTACCCATGAGGATTTCTGCGCAGGGGGAGGTGGTCAGCGAGTGGGCACCCCGGAGGCCAAGCGACGCAGACACGAGACTCACCAGGAGGTCCTTTGGCGTCTTGCGCTGCTCCGGGTCCTTGAGAAGGCAACTGTCCACAAACTCCTCCGCCTCCTTCGGGAAGCGGCCCTCGGGGGCGAGTCGGGGCGCGGGCTCGTTCACGATGTGCTGGAGGAGCTCGAGAATGCTCATTGTCATTCCGCCGCCCTGCAGGCTGACGCCCTTGCTCTTCCGCTTCTTCTTCTTGTCCTTCTGCTCCTTCGTCCGCGCGGGGAGGGGCGCGGGCGCAGGTCGGCTGGGCGAGAGCGTGCCCTCAAAGTCGGACAGGTCCGAGTCGTCCGAGGATGAGTCCGCAAAGGGGAAGCGCCCGAGCGCGAGCTCGATCAGGGAGATGCCGAGCGACCACACGTCCGACTTGACGGTGTATTGTGCACCCTGTATGCGCTCGGGCTGCACGGCAAAGTCAGCTACACAGGTGCAGGAAGATGAAACGGAAAGAGAGAGAGAGACGCACGCTCATGTACGTGGACGTGCCGACGAACGTGTCCGCGATCGAGTTGATGAGCTCGCCCGACACGCCAAAGTCGCAGATTTTGATTTGACCCTGCGAGTTGAAGAGGATGTTGGAGGGCTTGATGTCTGCGACACGTGAGGGGCGCGGGACGGCGTGATGGAACGAGACCTACCTCGGTGGATGATGCGATGGACGTCGTAGAGGTAAGTGAGACCCTCGAGGACAGCGAGCGCGACCTTGCCGATGACGTCGATGTCAATCGGGCCGATCTTCTTGTAAATGCCGTCAAGGGAGCCCTTATCCATGTACTCCATGCAGATGCAGATGTTGGGGTCGGAGATGAAGGCACCGTAGAAAGAGATGATGTGGACGGAGTTGCAGTCGTGCATGATCTGGAGCTCGCGCAGGATCTGCTTGCGAACGGAGGGCTTCGCGTCGATTAGGACGATCTGGGGACGGGCGGGTCAGCAGCGGGCGATGAGCGCACAGGCGGGGAGACGCACTTTCTTTGCCATGATGGTACCCGTAGGAGCGTGCTCGACCTTCTTGACACTCCCCCCGTTGCCTTGGCCGAGTTCCTGCATATCCTTAAGGTCCTCATTGCGTAGGTCAAAGTTGGTCTCGGAGTTGCGGTCGAGCTTGGCGAGAGTGGAGGAGAGCGTGTTGTGGTACGATGAACGCGTTGCGGAAGCGGTGGCAGTGGGTGGGGCAGAGTTGGCACCATTGACGGTCAAAATTCCTCCCTCGGCCTCAGTGGTAGGAGCAACCTTGGGGGCCTTGAGAGTCATTGGGGGCGGCCGCTTTTTGCTTGCTGCACCGCCAGGGGCAGGAGCGAGCCGAGTAGGTGCAGGCTCTGGTTCTGGCGTAGGGGGTTTGGAGACATCGAGCTGCAGAGCCTTGAAGTTGCGCTTCTTACGGACGGGGCCAGCGAGGGAGGCCATATCGAGACGGGAAGAGCGTCGAGGACGGGGACGGGGACGGAGACAAGGACGAGGGAGGGAAGAAATGGCTGGAGGCTGGAGCCACACCGAACAACGACGCTTACGTAACCGGCCCTTTCCTTGTGTGCGCTCAATTATTTACTTACCAGTGTTCGAACAAGACTGCAATCTATACGACGTCCTCCCGCGTGTCACCGGTCACCCTCGTCCACAATACTCAGCCATAGTACGACAGCTACTTGCATTGAAACATAAATACTACCGCCAGGACGCGTCGCCTCGCCAACGTCGCAACAAATTCGCGTC
Organism: Fibroporia radiculosa; assembly: GCF_000313525.1. Lineage (NCBI taxonomy): Eukaryota > Fungi > Basidiomycota > Agaricomycetes > Polyporales > Fibroporiaceae > Fibroporia > Fibroporia radiculosa. Next base: position 33,626 of record NW_012133413.1, on the reverse strand, counting down.
GCAACTCAATCAATCACCCGTGCATTCTGATCAGCCATTCCCAGGTTGCTGTGCGAGCGCCGAGCATGCAGCAACATTAGACATCCATACTGCTGCATCATCACATACAGGCACACCAATGATTATTAATCGGAGAACGGCAATGGACATAACTCCCACAGTACAACAATCATAACATATCATTCCGAGGTGTTAGTGCTTACGAGTTCATATTTCAATTATGCATAGAAAAATAGCATAGAATGCTCAACGAGACTTGACGCGGACGGTGCCACAGCGACAAACAGTCTCAGCGAGCTGCAACACGTCTCGTAAGCTGATAGAGAAGGATGGGTAGCAACCATTCCGCGTTTGAGACAGAAACGGTAGACAACGGCAACGGTTAGAGTCACTCACTCATCGCACGGGCGTCGCACTCGTGAGTGAACATCGACAGCAGCTGTCAGCCAGGCTGATACTCATTCTCCATTGTCCCGTCGGCCGCGCACGCACGCACGGCGCCCTCCGCACACTGGTTCATCAGCACAAAATTCGACACTGACTTACGCCGGGGGAAGCGGTGCACCGGTATTGGGTCATCCACCTGCAGCCACATTAGAATGTACGCCATCGCGCGAGGCACACACGGCTCACCACCCATATTGGCAGCGCGTCTGCGCAGAGCTCGATCCCGCGCTGTGCGCACTTGCCGCGTAGCGCCGGGAAGTCCTGGTGGTGTTCCGCGCGCGGATCGCAGCTCACGATGCGCAGGCGCGGGAGGCGGCCCACGGTCGCGACGACGGTCTCCAGGCTTGGACTCGAGCTCCAGGTGTAGTTGCGGAAGCTGAGGTGCTCGAGGCGCTGCGGGAGGGCGCCGAGCCCGAGGAACGTCGACAGCTGAAAGAGGACAAGCTCCTCGAGGTTCGGGCAGAGGCGGATGACTGCAGTGGCGCGCATGTTGAACGGCATGAGACGCAGCGAACGCAGGCGAGGGCCGTGCCGCGTGAGTAGGTCCGTGAGCTGGGGCCCAGGGATGTCACGGAACTCGGCGATCTGCAGCGAGTCGGCGGATCCGGAGAGAAGCCAGCGGAGGATGTCCGGGCTGGGCATGCGGTGTATGGCGAGCTCGTAGAGCTGGAAGCCGCCGGGCTCTGGGGGCGGGCAGACGAGTTCGACGCCGATGCGGAGAAACTGGATGGTAGGCCAGACGTCAAGGAGCTGGTAGAGCACGGGCGACTGCACGCCGCATTGCATGAGACTGAGAGCTCTGAGAGGGGTGCGACGTTTGCTGCGAGCTATGGTGCGAAGCTGGGCGAGGGTGTCCTTGTCGAATTCGTGGAGGGCGCAGAGGCGGACGTTGAGCGCATATAGTCGTGGACATCGCTGCAGCACGGCGAGGAAACCGGGGGCGGAGAGTGCTCGGTCAGATAGCTTGCCAACGGAAGCCTCTAGGATGCGAACGACGTCCCCTCTTCGCCTGCCAAGCTCGTGTTCGGGATTAATCGCGTCCATAAAACCTTGAATGGAGGTTGCGCGGACAGCGACGGAGTGGAAGAGGAGCCTCTGGGACGGCCATGTCCACGAGGTGGATACGAGGGCGCAGGCAAGGAGGGTGTCGACGTCGGGTTTCCCATGGACGCGGTCGTAGTATGCATGTTCGAGGATGAGGGAGACGAGCTCGACGGGGAGAATGGCGGCAGAGAGCATGTCTGAGGAGGGTGGTGATGAGCGAAGAGAGGAAGAACACATGGGATATGTACCGTCAAATAAGGTCTGCGCCGAGGCCTGGAGGGGTGTTGGGAGAAGACGTGGTAGAGTTGGTACGAGTCGGAATCCGAGTTGGCGCGAGCCGGTTGCGTCATGGGGCTCGCCTGCAGGATCGGTTGGGCGTTCGGACCGGTTCGGCTTTGCCCAGTCGGCGGGGATGGCTGGAGCCTGGCAGAGAGCGAATGCAGCGAAGAGGGGCAGCGAGTCGAACCGAGGCAATTCCTGTTTTGTTCCCGGCGCGGTCGAGCGGAAGCAGATAATACTTGGTGCTTACTACCGCCAAGCGGCGTCGCAGCGAGCTTGAGCACGATGTATGGAAACACAGAGCGAGGAACTTTGACTGACAAGCTCGCGCGGTTCGCTCTCGAGGTACTTCGCAGGCGGTCGGCAGCATTATGATTAATGAGTCTCACCCCCGTGCACAGAACAAAGCAGGAAACAACGACCAGGCGGCTGATCTGGTGCGTGCACAGCTCTCCTCCACGTTACCGTCGCTTGCCGGCCTGTCCCATCATCTCCTCCAGCTTACCGCCCGCACACACAGGCTTTCTCTCCGGACGCCCCCAGGCCTGAGGTGAGCCTCCCTGCTCCTCCTCCTCCTCCTCCTCGTACCCCTCTTCCTCCCCATGTCCGACGTCCAACCACCCCCGCACCCCCGCAAACGCAGCTGGATCGGCAAGTACGGCGCGGGCCCTAAAGACCCTCAGCCCACTCCCAGCCTCCCCACTCCCCGCGAGGGCTATGAGCAGTCCTTCGAGTACCCCTTTGGCTCGTCCGCCACCGCCTCTAGCTCGACTGCAACCCTCACCGGCGCCCTCTCCCGCTCCAACTCCCTCACCTCCATCGCCTCCCTCCTCCCCTCCCGTCTTGCTCCTCCGGCTCCCTTGAAACGCTCTTCTACTACAAACTTGCTAATAAAGGACGATCCCGATTCACAGAATGCCCTCTCTCGCACCGTCTCCACCCAGTCCAACAGCAGCAAGACCGGCGACACCAATGTCACTCGCCCCCCCAGCGGCTCCTTCTCTCGCATGACCCTCAGTTCCATGATGGGTGGTCTCTCCTCCCTCTCCCTCTCCCGCAGCACCGCCGCCGATGAACGTGGCCGCTCCGAAAAGAAATCCAAGGACAAAGGGACCGGCGTACGCTCCAGCTCCTATTCCGGCGCGAGCCCCGAGGACCAGGACGCCACTCGCGGTCGTACGCGCAGCCAGTCCCCCTTTCGCCTCCGCCGCACCCGCACCCGCGACCCTTCGCCCGCCGTCGAGGCCCTCACAGCGTCCGACATCGAGTCCGACACCGACTCCGTCCAGATCCGCCCGCGCAACGCCTTCACGCTCTCCTCCGCGTCCGTCGACGAGTCCGGCGATGAGACCGAGGACGACGACGACGACGACGATTCCTGGAGCGACGAGGACGCGTTCGACCCCGTCACGGAGAGCAACACCGAGCGCAACGCGCTTATCCCCGCTGACCTCGACCACGACGTCGTCGACGTGCCTGACCCGCTGGGCGAGGGCGTCAACGTCGTCGTCCCCCCGGAGCCGTATTTCCCGTCGACTTTGAACGGTGGCGCCCGCAACCCCCGCCGCCGCAAGTCCATGAAGCCTGACGCGCTCCCGCTGTCGACGTCGCGCCCCGAGTTTCAGCGCGACCGCTGCACGATCACGCTCTGCCATGGACATCCGCAGCGTGACCTGGATGAGAACGGCCGAAGGGGCAGACGGTACGTCCTGGCGAGCGATCTGAGTGACGAGAGCAGGTACGCGCTGGAGTGGGGGATCGGGACGGTGCTGCGCGATGGAGACGAGATGTGCGTGTGCTTATATGCCCCTTTGCGCGCGTACTGACCGCTGCTGCCCAGGCTCATCGTGACGGTCATCGAGAACGAGAACAAGAGTGCGTCAGCGCGTTTAGAGTTGTGCAGGATAAGGCCTCCTGATGTCATGTGTCTAGTTGATCCCCCCGTTCCCAACCCGACCGACCGAACGGCCAAGTTACGTAGCCAGCAAGAGGTAGCTTCCATACCTTTTTATAGCACTCGCACTGACCTCGACCCCAGCGTCAGGCCCTCGCGTACATTCTCGTGCGCCAGGCAACGAGCCTACTGCAGCGCACGCGGCTGAACGTGACTATCGCCTGCCAGGCGTGGCACGCCAAAAACCGGCGGCACATGCTCCTCGGTGAGTGTGCGTGCGTTCCCAGACACGCTAAAGCTTAACGGGCGTGCTGGTAGACATCGTTGACTATTTCGAACCGTCGATGCTTATTGTGGGGTCCCGCGGTCTGGGCAACCTCAAGGGGTCAGCGCCTCCTCCGCCTCTGCGGGTCCGTCCGCCACTGACATGCACGCTATCTTTAGAATCCTCCTCGGATCTACATCCCACTATCTGATCCAGGTGAGCTCCCCCGCATCTCCATCTCCGCGCACCGTCCGCAAGCGTTGACCCTGCGCGCCTGTTTGCAGAAATGCTCCGTCCCGGTCATGGTGCGTCTCCGCGCTTCGAGCGTCTCTAGAGGGTGTAGGTGCCTTGCTCATCGTGCTCACCGCGCTGCAGGTTGCGCGCCGCAGGCTGAAGCGGCCCCCGCGGCGCTCGGCGCACCTCGCGCCCCACCGCGCGCGCGTGTCGCTCGCCCAGGCGGCCGGCGTCGACAGGATGGCGCCCAAGGTCGACCAGGACGTCGAGGACATGCGCACCCAGATCGAGCAGCAGGACGACGACAGGCAGACCGTGGGCCAGACCGACGTCGACGACGACGCGGACACGGAGGTGGAGGTTGACCAGATCGGAAGGAATGTCAGCGCGTGAGGTGAAGAAACGGACAATTGGGCTCGTCGCGAGAAGCCCCGCAAGGCTATGATCCTAGTTTGTATCAGTAGTGAAGCTCCAGTCAGTCAATCCTCAATCAAGTTCAAAGTCGGTAGCGTTTTTTTTATATTGGGGACCGTGTGGTCATTAGGGGATAGATGGTACGAGATTAGTATGTTTATAGAATTGTTACTTTTTTCCTCTATGTGATATTTGGTATCAAATGAATTCAGCGAACATGCGGGACGTCCATCGTATGTAAAATGAACACGCATGCATGGCTTGACCGCTAGTCCATTATAGCGACTACGCCTGTCAGCGGTTGGCTGGACTCCACGAGAACCGCTTTATGGACTCGATATCCACCGGTGGGGATGCAAGGGCTGCCAGGTCTCCCTTGAGCAGCAACCGCGCCGCCAGCTTGCTCATGGAAACATCCGTCAGCCGCCACTGGTCCGTCGGTCTGGGACCCAGCACTGTTTCGCGCACAAGCAAAGGGCTGCCCTTGAGCAGCAATATCTGGCGCGGATGCGCCACAAACATTCGTTGCTCGAGCGCCGGCTTGTCCTTGTCTACGCCTCGGGTCAGCCTCCTGGTCTCCGCCCTCGACACCCGCGCCGGCGCTTTGGGTCGCGTGTCCGTCGTGGGGACAGAGTACGGCTTTGGGGGCTCGGGGACGGCGCGTGAGCTGGACGCAGTGGCAGTCGACGATGCGCCCTGCGCTGCGGGGCCCAGCTGCTGCAGATCGATGTCGGTACCGCGGTCGACTTTCTCGTTCGCGTCGAGGCTGTACTTGTAGATGAGCAGCTGCCTCTCATACGCGGACGCCCGCTTCTGCCGAACGAGGTCCTGCGCGAGCGGGGACTTGACGATTGTGTAGTGGACGAGCCCTGTGTAGCAGTCGTAAGCCATGTCCACCAGAGCCCATACGTCCACACGTACAGTTACTGTCCTTGGAGCCGACAGCTACGCGGCCTGATACCTCTTCGTTGTTCAGGTAGTGCGTGAGTTCGATGTTCAGCTGGACGATGGGCTTCTCTTCCGCGGACCACTGTGCAGGCTCAATCCACACGTGCATCAGTTGCCCGCCGACTGTCTCCCATGTGCAATTTACGTCCTACCCAACCGTCGTGAGGACGCTGGCATTCTGGACCGACGGAGTGCACGTACCTGCTCCGGGAAGTAGCTCACAATCTCGGCATGAATTGCCTCCAATAACCCGATGCATTTGTTGAATACACGAGTTCCAGCGGCATGCCCAAAGAGCCGCTGGTCCATCTCTTCAAGGGGGATATACTGGAAGCCGAATATTTCAGCGGTGTTATGGTAAGCTACGAATATGCCGTCCATGTGTCCTATTCGCGCCTGAAAACTGTCGCCATTGTATGAGGAACTGCATTTAGAAAAGGGCCTGGGAGAACATACCTGTACTTCAGGAATGCTGAGCGGATGAGGTCGTAATACTCTTTCTCAAAACTCTCCCAAGGCCCATGGGTATAACGAATGGCATAACCAAGATAGTCCTAAATGAGAGGTATGAGCACACATGCAGAAAAACAAGGAGCCTTGGCATGTACCTTGTAATTAGCAAGGTCGTATCGGATAGGCCCAGCTGCGCGAGTCTTGATATCGAATATCCCAGTTCCTGGGAGCGCAGGACTGCGGCAATCCAGCTGGGCACGCATGACGAAATCTCCGAACTGCATGCCATTCTTAATCGGGTAATCATATGGAGCTATAATCATATACGCACTTTGGAATATCGATGCACGTCTTTCCGTATGACCTTCTCGAGCGGCAGCGGTACTGGAGCATTCTTCCGGTATGTATGTGTGTACTCAGTTGGTAGCATGGTAAGGAATCTCTCTAAGACTACTCCCTACAAACGACACGTTAAATGTAGAAATTGGGTATAATTCATGATAACTTACCAACCGCGATAGGATAGTTTCCGTGCCGCCGAAATTGCCCGCATCCGAGTCGGTGGCGTAGACGCCGTTTCGATACCGCAGCGTTACAGAAACAGGCATCCGTTGACCTGGAGTGAATAGTTTGGACTGGGGTCCAGCGTGAGCATACACATACCACCCATTGAGACGATACGAACCTCTTTCTGGAAGTGCGCGCTCAGCGTGGAGAGATTGATGGGCTTCTCGTTCGATAGTAGGAGATATATTTGACTGAGCATCCCTGTCAGGGAGGATGTCGATCCTGCGAATCTGCATCCTGCGCTTTTGGTCACGCTTATCAAATTCTAGTTAAGTCAGCGTCAGTAAATAGTCGACTGTGTAGGGAAAATCAATTACGTCGTCACGCGAGCTGGTAGTGAACCCTGTAACACGCTCGAACGGAAAGGTCTCAACGTCGGGCACCTTCTGTAGCCACGACAAATAGTTGAATGTTCCACTCCTGGGCTCCTGAAGCCAATGATACCCAGGACTAGCTCAACGAAAGGTCAATGAGTGATGCATGACATGCGAGAATACGCTTGGATCGTGATCGTACTTGGTCAACACTCGTTTGAGGCCATGCTCTAGTCTAGGTATCAGATGAACACTTGACACAGGCTGTAGTTCTTGTACGATTTAAGACCATATGACGCCAGAGAAGTAAGAGAAAAATCACCTTGCAAAAGCATGTCGTCACGCGAAGGGAGTACATTCTCAACACGCCGATTGTAGAAGGGCAGTTTGGGAGGCCCTTGAGGTACAGTAGTCTTGAGGAGGAAGTCCCGAATGTTCAATCGTTCTGGATGCGTTTCTATATCCAGGACGTGGGCTTGATGTAGTCACCGGTCTATATGTGAAGCGACGTACTGTTATCGGTGGCATGCTCAGATTTTGTACTAGACAGTACGGAATGAATTGAACGAAACGGAAATTTCGCGTCAGCGGTGGGGGTGCCCAATCTAGCTATACTGTCTGGGGGAGCATTCGAATCCTTAGGCACAAATGGTGGCAGGGATTTTTTGAACTTCTTCTTGGACTTCTTCTTGGATGTAGGGGGAGCGAAAAGACTATTGGAGGGCAGAGCAGCAAGTTTGGCAGCGTGACGGACATAGCGAGAAGAAGATTGAAGCAACAAAGCTACATAACGATTAGCACGATGGGGAGCATTGTGCGAGCGAATCATAAGACAAGCGAGACTCGACTCGAGAGCAGCAACGCTTGGTGGTCGTTGACGCGGACGGAGACTCGTCGACGGCAATCGTCACGGCGCTAACCGCTCCGGTCCCGCAGTCACTCACTCATCGCTCACAGTACGAGTTGTTTACCGCTGGAAGCTGTACGCCTTGTTGTCTTTCTTGTCTACTGCTGAGATCTCGAACTAGTATGACCTCCTTCTTCTCTTCGCTTTTCCAATGGTTCAGTGGGTAAGTTCCATCCGCGGTCCGCGATACCGCCGGCGAGACCAACTTGAACCTTCTCAGTCTCTTCTTCTCCAAGACGGCCGAGATATCTGTCGTAGGACTGCAGGTGAGGCTCAACGACTATGCCTGCTGTGAGAAACTGTGATCTCTGGGATGCAGGCATCAGGAAAGACGTCCTTCGTGAATGTCATTGGATCAGGCCAGGTATGTGCTCCTTTGACCACCATTTGGCTTAGTGGTGACAGCGGTATCCATAGTGGAGCGAGGAGGTTGTTCCTACTGTAGCCTTCAACTTCCGGAAAGTCCGAAGGGGTAATGTCACATTGAAAATATGGGACGTTGCTGGTGAGAGTCCAGCTCGGTGTCTGTCAAACAGAACCTGACGTCGACGTCTCTTTTCAGGCCAGCCAAGATACAGGTCAATCTGGGAAAGATATTGCAACGGGGTTGATGCTGTCATGTGAGCTGCAAGTTCCATTACAATAGTGTCCTACAGTCAACTCTTTCTTTTTTAGTTTTGTCGTTGATTCTATGGATGTATGTCTTTCCTATGCTCCATGTTTCTCGTTCTCATATTGTTCTTTAAGAAAGAGAAATTCGACACGGCCCGATTTGAGTTGCACCAATTACTATCCCAACCAACTTTAGAGGGTGTGCCTCTGCTTGTCGTATGCCGCCCCTCTATCTGCGTTCGTCACAACGATCCTGATCTAGCTTAGCTTGGAAACAAGAACGACCTCGACGGACATGCCCCAGTTAACGAGCTCATCAAAGCGCTGTGAGTCGATGTCTATCTTGTGATTGTTCAGTCCTTGACCACCGTCATGGTCACCCCCACAGCCAATTAGACAAAATTCAGAATCGACCAGTCTCGGTACGTAGCTTCTTTCTAATCGGTATATTTCACCGCAAATTAACGCTTCTCTGTGACGTCAGTGCTATTCCGTAAGCCCACGTTGACTTAATTCGCACTGGGCCTCATGTACTGACTGAGAATTTCAGTGCTCAATGAAGAGCCAGCACAATTTGTGGGCAATTGTTTGCTCTTTCTTTATATTGCTAATCTCTCTACAGAGACATTGTCCTGCAATGGCTTGCAGGTCGGAGTCATTGATCAACTTACACTATGTATGTCATACCAGGAATATTGTATCTGATAAGATGTATCACACTATGGTCACCTTAATCACGCACGGAGAATTACGCATGCTCCCGCAGCCGAAGCAGAGAAGCTTCTTTCGTTTTTCGATCATTCAGTTGATGGCCTGTCGAACTTGAAGGATTCCACCGCTCACCAACCAATGTGGGCGCCTGCAACGATAGATTTGCTGCTCTCGAGCCATCGTAAATACTTCAGCCAGGACCCTTTCAAGAGCAAACTTGAATCATTCGAGTCTACTAGTACCTTTCGGTCGACTGTTAAATTGCATTCTGTAGGCTGATCAAGTAGCGCCAAGAAAACGTATCTGTCAGAAATGAACAACATCGTAGGAGTGAGGCCTATGAAAATGGGCACAAACGAAATAATATCCTAGTCCGTATCCATACTATCGGCGCTCTCCGACCGCGCTTGCTCTTGAATAGCTCGCAGGAAGGCTTCGATGCTTGTGCCAGCCTCCTCCGGGAGCCCCAGACCTCTGACAAGGCCACCAAGGAGACCGGTCCGCAACGCCTGGTCAAAATTTCGCACGGCGGCACGGAATTGAGGAGATGAGATGATCCTGCTCAGCGAGTCTTCGGTCGGGGGCGCGGGTAGATCGACAGGAAGGTGCGGGAATAACGTTTGTACGAGTTCCGGATGCGACGCGAAAAGAGGCATCAAGTTTGAGGGTGTGAGAATGTCTACAAGTGACATCTCTGTCGTTGCTGTCAAGTCGTGGATAGGTAAAAGACTACTTAAGTTGACAAACCTGGTAATTCCTGCTCCCCAGAACCGCCGGCCATGGAAGCAATGATAGACTGCAGCTGTGCGAGCTCTTCTGCAGTC